>NW_022476423.1:0-39477 GCF_009829155.1 Mustela erminea
AACTTACTCCTTGTTTAGTATAAGTACTTATAGCTCTGACGTTCCCACCAAGCACTGTTTTATCTGCATCCCAATTTCTCATATTTATTTAGTGCAAAATATTTTTAAATTTTTCCTTGTATTTGCAAATCTTTCTATTATTCATTTCTAATTTAATTCCTTTGTGGTCAGAGAACATATCTATATGAGTTCAATCTTGTAAGATTAATTGAAATTTTTGGAACTTTTATAGGGTCTAATTTATGGTCTATTTTGATGAATGTTCTATGTGCAGTTGTCTGATAGCTATTCCAGCTTTCCCATTATTAATATTTGCTTTTGTGGTAGGCAGAACAATGGCTCCCCAAAACATCCATATACTGTCCCAGTATACTGTGATTGTATTACCCTATACGGCAAAAGAAACTTTGCAGATGCCATTAAAATTAAGAACAGTGAGATTGGGGAGATTGTCCTGGATTTTGTCTCAGCACACCTGTGCCCATTCTAACCACATGATTCCTTAAAAGCAGAGAACTATTTGTGGTTGTGGTCACAGGGAGGTAGGACTACAAAGGAATGGTCAGGGTAGTGTGATGTGAGAAGGACTAGACCTGCTTTGCTTGCTTTGAAGATAGAGGAAGGAACCATGAGCCAAGGAATGTGAGTGGTCTCTAGAAGATGGAAAAAGTAAGGTAACCAATTCCTGCCTAGAGTTTTCAGAAAGGAAGGCAGCCTTACTGACACATCGCTTTAGCCTAGTGACACCCATGTTAAGTTTCTAACTTACAGAACTGTAAGATAATAAATTTGAATGGCTTAAGCCATTACATTTGTAACCATCCATTATGGAAGCCACAGAAAACCAATACAACATGTTACATTTTTCCTCATTCTTTTCCTTTTAATCTATGTATGTCTTTAAATTTAAAGTTTGTGTTTTTTTTCCTATAGAATACATTTAGTTGGATCTAACTTTTTAAAAATCTAGCTTGAGAGGCAACTGGGTGGTTTGGTTGGTTAACCATCCAACTCTTTTTTCTTTTTTAATGTTCAGTTAGCCACTGTATAGTAAGTGCATCATTAATTTTTGATGTAGTGTCCAGTGATTCATTAGTTACGTATAACACCCAGTGCTCATCACAACATGTGCCCTCCTTAATACTCATCATCCTGCTACCCCCTCCCCCCACTCCCTCTCCTGAGAGCCTCAGTTTTTTTCCCAGGGTCCATAGTCTCTCATGGTTCATCTCTCTCTCTGATTTCTCCCCTTTCAGATATCCCTCCCTTTCCTATGATCCTCCATGCTATTGCTTATGTTATACATATGAGTAGAATCATATAATAATTGTCTTTCTCTGCTTGACCTACTTCACTTAGCATAATCCCCTCCAGTTCCAACCATGTCGAGCATCCAACTCGTGATTTAGGTTCAGGTCATGATCGCATAGTTGTGAGGGCATGGAACCTGCTTAAGATCCTCTCTCAACCCCTCCCTCATCCTCCCCCCACCAAACAAAAAAGAATCCAGCCTGACATTCTTTTAATTGGAGTTCTTAGATTATTTACATTTAATTTATTTATAAATATGTTTGGATTTAAATTTGCCATCTTGCTGTTTTATTATTTGTTTCATTTGTTTTCTGTTCTTTTTCACCTTTTCCTGCCTTCTTTTTGCTTGAATAGCTTTTTTAGCTTTTCTGGTCCATCTCACCTCCACTAGTGTCTTGTTGACACCACCTGTTTATCTATTTATTTAGCAGTTGCTTTGGGTTTACAGTATTTGTTGTTAAATTCTCATTGTCTATGTCCAAAAGTTGTATTTCATATATAATATAAAAACATTATAGCAGTTTATTTCCATCCCTCCAATCCTCTGTGCTATTATCATCATAGATTTACTTCTATATTTATTGTAAATTTCACAATACATCATTATCATTTTGCCTTAAAAAGTCAATTATCTATTCTTCTCCTACCCACTTAAGCCCCCATGTTGCATCACCAAGATGGGATTGGGAGGGAGACAAACTATAAGTGACTCTTAATCTCACAAAACAAACTGAGGGTTGCTGGGGGGAGGGGGTTTGGGAGAAGGGGGTGGGATTATGGACATTGGGGAGGGTATGTGCTTTGGTGAGTGCTGTGAAGTGTATAAACCTGGTGATTCACAGACCCTGGGGATAAAAATATATGTTTATAAAAAATAAAAAATTTTTTAAAAAGTCAATTATCTTTTTTAATTTTTTAAAATTTTATTATCTTTTTTATTTTCATACAAACACACACACGCGCGCGCGCGCACACACACACGCACACACACCATTTTGGCCACTTGCATTTCCGTATAGATCCAGGTTTCCATTTGGTATCATTGTCCTCCCACCTGAAGAATTTTCTTTAACCTTTGTTATAGTCAGGTCTGTTGGTAACATATTCTGTCAGGTTTTTTTCTTTTTGTCTGACAAAGTATGTCTTCCCAATTTTTTTTTCAAGATCTTATTTATTTGAGAGAGAGAGAGAACACAAGCAGGGGGATTGTCAGGGGGAGAAGAAGTAGTTTTCCCACTGAGCAGGGAGCCTGATGTAGGGCTTGATCCCAACACCCCTGAATCATGACCTGAGCCAAAGGCAGATGCTCAACTGACTGAGCCACCCAGGCACCTCCATATCTATCTCCACAATTGTTAAAAATTTCCTTTTCACGAATATAGAATATTTTACTTTGTTTTCTTTTAGGCACTCAAAGATATCATTCCAGTATCTTCTGGCTTGCATTTTCTGGAAAGAACTCTGTGATCAATCTTCTCATTATTATAACCCAAAATGAGAAGAAAAATATTCAGTAAAACAAGATATGAAATTAAAGGTGAAGTTAGCAAGGATTTTAATACAGCTGTCATAAATATGTGTAAGGATTTACAGAAATATAAGAATACAATGGGGAGAGAAATGGAAATATGGAAAAACTAAATGGAACTTCCAGAGATAAAAATATAATATCCAAATTGAAAGTTTTACATGGTGGGAGTGTAAAACAGTGCAGAATTAAAAATCAGTAAGCTTAGCGATACAGCAACAGAAACTCTAACCTGACTAATATCAATCCACATGTTCCTGAGCATCAGGATTCTTTTTCCCAGTCTTTTTTCTCTCCATGCTTCGGTTTAGATAGCTTCACTTCTAGAAGTTCCATTTAGTTCCTTTTATATATTCCATTTCTCACCTCATTATGTTTACGTTTTCTTCTAGTTTGGGGTCTTACTCCCCCCCACCTTCTTCACATGTCTAGTAATTTTTTCATTTTATACTAGACAGTTTGAGTGCTGTCTGTTGAGTGCTGACTTTGTTTTGCCTTCAACAGTGTGGGACTGTATTTTTGCAGGTAGTTAAGTTACTTGTGGATCCATCGATGCTTTTAAGGTTTGTTTTAAGCTTTTTATAGGGCAAGTCTAGAATAGTTACCACTCTTGTCTAATCTATCCTTACTACTATGGCGAGATCATTTTGTCATCTGATTGAATGTCATCAAGATCTTTGCAGTCTGATGGGTCAGAACTCTAATCTTTTCCAGCCTGTGTGAGCCCTGAACTTATTCATCTTAAAGCCCCACAGTCATTATTTACTCGGTCATGTAGAATTTCACTCTCTCTCTATATATATATATGAGTTAGTGTTCAGCAACAGACTCAAGGAGGATTATCTTCAGATTCCTAGAGCTTCTTTATATAACTCTTTCTTTTCTGATATTCTGTCCTATAAATCCAGCCACCTCAGCCTCCTCCAATTGCTGTGTCCTTAACTCAGAGAGACCATCATGTTGTGCTTTGGCTCCCTCTTCCTGCCCTGGAATCTTGAAGCTTTCTCGAGGCAGTGAGCCAAGGTGATTGTAGAGCTCCCTAGTCTGTGTTCCTTGTCTCAAGAATGATAATCTTGTGCTAATAGTTTTCCAATTCCAGAAATTGTTTTTTATTTATTTTTTTAAGATATTTTAATTTACTTGACAGAGAGGGAGAAAGTACAATTAGGGGGAGTGGCAGGCAAAGGGAGAGGGAGAAGCAGGCACCCTGCCAAGCAAGGAGCCTGATGCAGGCTCAATCCCAGGATGCTGGGATCATGACCTGAGCTGAAGGCAGATGTTTAACCAACTGAGCCACCCCAGCAGCCCTGGAAATTGGTTTTTAAATATATGTTTATATTAGAATATAACAATTTTCTAGTTGTTGATATAGGAGGGCAAGTGCAGTCCCAATTTTGGCTTCTGGCCTTAAAAATTGGCCAGAAGACAAAAAACTACATTTTTAATAAGCACCCAGGTAATTCTGATATATTCTAAATGTGGAGAACTGGCAGAGGGAAATAAAAGTAATGCCTTACTTTTGTGTGGCATTTTCCAGCTTGCAAGTCCCCTTCATATGCAATATCATTTAATGCTCACATCTACTGTCTGAAGAAGGAAGGGGTGGGATTATAATTCCCTTCCTAGGGTACAAAATTTGAGGCCCAAGAATGTTGTGATTCCATAACACTGTTGGTATATAGGACAGCTGGAGCTGGAATTCTACTCCTCAGAACCTAACGCATAGACTCATCTCCCATACGTTGTGGGAAGAGAGGAGCCCTGGAAAAGACAAGCCTAAGAGTAAGCTTGGGCTTACCTTTCCCTGAACCATGCCGTCTGTTTGCTCTCCAGTGCTCAGGCTGTTCTTCCTCTGCCACTGCATTCTAGCCTGTCTTCCATCATTAGGTCCCATCATTTCTCCTAATAAATGTTAGGTCCCAGCCAGACTGGACTATTTACTCCTTCTGAAATCCAACAAAACTCCTCTATCTTTCTTGTACTTTCTACTCCAGCTAAAGTGGCTTTCTCACCCTGAGTCCCTGCATGTCCAAATCCTGTCCCACCAGGGCTCAGTAAAAATGCCACTTATTCCATGAGTATCTCCCATTTGTCCTTCTTTCTTTAGATTCTCAAAGCACCTTATCTATGTGTCTTTCCCTGGCATTCGCTACTCTCTTTGCTACATAGTTACCCATATAGGTGTTTTCTCCTCCTACACTGCAGTCTCTGAAGAGGAAGAGTTAATATCCCTCTGAAATGAATAATATGCTATATGTTAATTAATTACATTTAGATAAAATAAAATTTAAAGAAAGTTAGTGCCTTATAAATCTGAGCACCCACCCCATGTACCTACCTACACTAATCCCAGGGCCTTGGGCACAATGGATGTTCAAAGAATATATGTTTAATAAAAGAAGTGTGGTGGTGGGGAGAGAGATTAATGAGCAATTATACTTAGTTGTAGGGAAGAATTCAGCCATAGAAAATGGCACTTTACACCTCTGGGCCTCAGATGTCTCTCTTTTAAAATGATGTGGTGGTGCCTTGGTTATACTGTGTGTGTGTGTATGTGTGTGTGTGTGTGTGTGTGTACTTTCCTACATGCATCTATGTAATCAACAATAAAATGTTCAAAAACGATTGTAGAACAAAGCCATTTCTACATTTCCCCCTAACTATGACATATACATCTGTAAGGTCATAATTCTAGGGCAATGTTATGGAAGCAGAAGGGATATTAATGATGCCTTTGATGGCCAATGGCTCCCTGCAGGAATAGCAGAAAGGCATTTGGTTTTCTGGTTCAGGGTACGGATTCGGTCGGTACCTCTCTCCTTCCCCCACCTATTTGACAAGAACTGAGGATCGCTGCCCACAGGCTGCGTGACCCTGGTGGGAAATCCTCTCCCATCAGCACGGAAGGTCCACAGATGTCACACCTCACTTTAATTGGACAGTTTCCAGACAGGCAGGGGAGGGTAGGGGGGAATAGTGGCAGTTGCTTCTGCCCAGATGTGATGGCTTCTAAACCCCTGGACCAGGCATTCAGGATCATTTCATCTAGCTCTCTGCCTCTGGGCAGAACAGCAACAAAGCCCCATAGGCGAACAGAAGTTCTCCTGGCTCACACATATTTCTTACGTATACTGTTGCCAGGACTGGAAATACATCAGGCTATCAGCCTATAGGGAAATAAAGCAAATACAACATCTCCTTTTCCTTATTGTTGACTTATTGTTGTATGACAATAGTGATGATAATCCTAGCCAGCACTTGTATTTCGCTTAATGCTCTTAAATATCTCTGGGCCTTGGTTTCCTCAACTATAAATTGGAGATAATAACCAAACCCACATCATAGGTTATTATAAGGATAAATAGGACATGTGAAGTGCAATCACAGGTATTTATTTTATTTGCTTCTCAGTGAGTGGTAAGCAAGATTTTTCAGATGTGGCAAATGAGGCTCAGAGAGGGTGGGTAGTGTCGGGTCCGTTATCAAAGGAACGAGACTGAGACAAACTGAAAGTTACGCAAAGCCTTATTCTATGCCAAGCACTGGAAGTTAGACTGACCGGCCAGGGGAATGAGACTGAAACAAAGTGAAAGTTATGTAAACCCTTATTCTATGCCAAGCATTAGAAGTCAGACTGACCGGCCAGGCCGCCTCTAAAGAGAGCCGACCCCCCTTTGGTCTTACAGGCTAGTTTTATAGGGCACAACCGCAGACCTCTATGTATGTGGGTTTGGCTGATTGGATGTCTCCTACCTGTGTGTTTTAGTAATGGTTACCCGGAAATGATACTAGTAACTGCTGAAGTGTTTATTAGACAACAAAAATGGCCTTGTTTTAGGTATGTTTTTAGCAACAATTACCTGGAACTGATATCAGTAACTGCTGAGGCATTTATTAAACAACAAAATGTCTACCTAGGCAACATGGAGTCACTATGGCTAAGTAGGCCCAGGCAGGCCCTAGGGGTTTAACAGGTCTTAACGTGGAATCGGCCCCAACAGGTAGCTCTCTTAAAGTTACACAGCCAGCCAAGCCAGAACCAAGACTGAAATCCAAGTGTCCCATTCTAAGCCTGTACCCCTTTGTCTTTGCACCACATATTAGGGCATAAAACATAGAGGGATTATTTTGGGGGAGTGTTGACCAGCAATGACCTTGTACTTGTATGTGTGATTAAATGAGAGAAAGCATGTAAAGCTTCGGACTTAGACTTAGAACAATGTCTGGCACAGAGCACATGTCCAGTAAAAATCAGCTTTATTATTGAGTGGTTATTGCTGTATTACGTATAAAGTACTTTCACAGATACACGATCTCATTTAGTCCTCAAAAAATGCCCATGGAGTATTTTTATTAATCCCATTTCACAGGAGAGGGAAGAGGGGCACAAAGAAGTCATGACTTGCAGGGCGCCTGGGTGGCTTGGCTGGTTGAGCATCTGACTCTTGACTTTGGTTCAGGTCGTGAGATCAAATCCCACATCAGGATCTGTTCTGGGCATGGGATCCTACTAATGATTCTCTTTCTCCTCCTACCCCCCCCCAAAAAAATAGTGACTTGCCCAGGGCTAATAAATATCAGAGCCAGAAATCCCACTGGCAACAGGCTGCTCAGGGGCTTTCAGCCTGAGCTTCCCTGAAATGCAACCTGGGAAGTGACTCTTTTATTTTTTTAAGATTTTACTTATTTATACAGTATATAATACATTTACAAAATTGTGCTAATTGTTTGTGTTATTGGCTTCTAGTTAACAGTAGGCTATTAGTACTTAAGTTTTTGAAGGGGATTCAGGAAGTTATAAATGAATTTTGACTGCAGGGGTTTGATACTTCTAACCCCTACATTGTTCAAAGTTCAACTGTGTGTATATTTTATCACCTCCTACAGAAGACTGAAATTTTCTGGTGTTACATAGTACATGTATTCTGACATGCACACTTCTCTAAGGCTTTTAATCCTTTTCTCTACCATCTGTCACAGTTATTCCAGCATTTCTACTTCGTTTTAGGTAGGTCATCGGGTCCCAGGAGTCCAGTTAGATAGTTATCAAAGCATTCTGAACACATACAAACTCAACAGGTGATCGAAGAGAAGAAGAGCAACAATTCTAGAAACAGAAGAGCAACCACTTTCTGGAAGGTAGGATATGTGGAGAAGTGAATCCGAGGCAATATACAGGAAGATAGACTGTGGGGGGAGGTGGCTCTCAGCAAGCGGTGGAGCGACAGAGCACAAAATCAGAACTTTTAGAAGTTGGCTCCACTGAGGGACCTCACTCCAGAGGCTAAGCAGGGGTTAGAGCCCTCGCAGGAACAGTGTGGTCACAGAAATACCAGGGGTGTCTGAGTGTAGCAGACCTCCCAGGTATTGGAGCAGGGAAGCTGACAGCAGAGATTAAGCTGAGGAGGCGGCTCTCAGCTCGGGGTTACCTTAAACTATGATCTCAAGAGCATGGACCCCACAAGTCGCTGATCCAGGGAAACTCACCTTCCTCTTCTGGGAGGAACAGGATGGCAGGAATCTGCTGGGTTTGGAGACTCCAAACAGAGCCCTGCACCAGAGATAGAAATGCTTGGACACAGGCTGGAGACCAGAGAGATATGAGAGATTGACTGCTTTTCTCTCAGGGCGCACTGAGGGGTGGGGCCCTGAGCTCTTGGTTCCTCCTGCCAGAGATTGGGAGACTGGCATCATTATTTCTGTCCTCCAAAGCTCTACAGAAAGCATTTAGGGAACAAAATCTCCCGAGACCAAAACTGTGTAGATTAGTTAGCCTGGCCGCTGGCAAGGCAGTGCAATTCTGGCTTGGGTAAAGACATTTGAGAATCCTGGCTACAGGCCCCTCCCCCAGAAGATCAGCAAGAACATCCAACCAAGACCACCTTAACAGATCAGTGAGAACTGCAGAACACGAGCTAGGGAAAACAACACATAGAATTCATGGCTTTCCCCCCCCCCCATGATTCTTTTGTCTTTCAAAGTTAAATATTTTTAATTTTATTTTCTTCTTATTTGGGTTTTTTTTGAAAATCATAGAAAATAAATGTCTTTATAATTAATTTATTTATTTTCAGCATAACAGTATTCATTATTTTTTCACCACACCCAGTGCTCCATGCAATCCGTGCCCTCTATAATACCCACCACCTGGTACCCCAACCTCCCACCCCCCCGCCACTTCAAACCCCTCAGATTGTATTTCAGAGTCCATAGTCTCTCAAGATTCACCTCCCCTTCCAATTTACCCCAACTCCCTTCTCCTCTCTAACACCCTTTGTCCTCCATGCAATTTTCCTCTTTCCTATTTTAAACTTTTTAAACTATTTTATCTTATCTATACCTTTTTTAAAAATCTTTCTAAATTTTCATTGTTATATTCTATCCCTTCATTATATTTAACCTTATTTTTTGTATACATATAGGCTTTTCTTCCTTCTGGGATACAGTTTCTTCTAACAGATCAAAATATATCTTAAATCTAGTGCATGGCTTTGTTTTAGTCTCCAGCCTGCTCACATTCTTTCCTCTTTTTTCTTCAACCAACTTATCTTATCAATTTTTTTTTTTTTTGTCACTCAGCATCAGGGAAATACAAATCAAAACCACAATGAGATCAGGTAACGTGATTCCCCCAGCTTTTGTTTTTCAACATTTCCTTAGTGATTCAGGGTCTCTTCTGATTCCATACAAATTTTTGGATTATTTGCTCCAGCTCTTTGAAGAATACCGGTGGAATTTTGATTGGAATGGTATTAAAAGTATAGATTGCTCTAGGCAGTATAGACATTTTAACAATGTTTATTCTTCCGATCCAAGAGCATGGAATGGTCTTCCATCTTTTTGTGTCTTCTTCAATTTCTTTCATGAGTGTTCTGTAGTTTCTCAAGTACAGATTCTTTACCTCTTTGGTTAGGTTTATTCCCAGGTATCTTATGGTTCTTGGTGCTATAGTAAATGGAATCGATTCTCCAATTTCCCTTTCTGTATTTTCATTGTTAGTGTATAAGAAAGCCACTGATTTCTGCACATTGACTTTGTATCCTGCCACGTTGCTGAATTGCTGTATGAGTTCTAGTAGTTTGGGGGTGGAGTCTTATGGGTTTTCCATATAAAGAATCATGTCATCTGCAAAGAGAGAGAGTTTGACTTCTTCATTGCCAATTTGGATACCTTTTATTTCTCTTTGTTGTCTGATTGCTGTTGCTAGGACTTCTAATACTATGTTGAACAAGAGTGGTGAAAGTGGGCATCCTTGTCTTGTTCCTGATCTCATTGGGAAGGCTGCAAGCTTTTTCCCATTGAGGATGATATTTGCTGTGGGTCTTTCATAGATAGATTTAATGAGGTTCAGGAATGTTCCCTCTATCCCTATACTTTGAAGTGTTTTAATCAGGAACGGATGCTGGATTTTGTCAAATGCTTTTTCTGCATCAATTAAGAAGACCATGTGGTTCTTCTCTCTTCTCCTATTAATTTGTTCTATCACATTGATTGATTTGAGAATGTTGAACCATCCTTGTAGCCCAGGGATGAATCCCACCTGATCATGGTGGATAATCTTTTTAATGTGCTGTTGGATCCTGTTGGCTAGGATATTGTTGAGAATCTTAGCATCCATATTCATCAGTGATATTGGTCTAAAATTCTCCTTTTTGGTAGGGTCTTTGCCTGGTTTGGGGACCAGGGTAATGATGGCTTCATAGAAACAGTCAGGAAGTTTTCCTTCTGCTTCAATTTTTTGAAACAGCCTCAGGAGTATAGGTGTTATTTCTTTGAAAGTTGGTAGAATTCCCCAGGGAATCCATCAGGTCCTGGCTCTTGTTTTTTGGGAGGTTTTTGAGCACTGCTTCAATCTCGTTATTAGATATCGGTCTATTCAGGTTGTCGATTTCTTCCTGGTTCAATTTTGGGAGTTTATAGTTTTCCAGGAATGCATCCATTTCATCTAGGTTGCTAAACTTATTGGCATATAACTGTTGATGATAACTTCTGATGATTGTTTCTACTTCCTTAGTGTTAGTTGTTATCTCTCCCTTTTCATTCATAATTTTATTAATTTGGGCTTTCTCTCTTTTCTTTTGGATTAGTGTGGCCAATGGTTTATCGATCTTACTGATTCTTTCAAAAAACCAACTTCTAGTTTCATTGATACGTTCTACTGTATCTCTGGTTTCTACCTCATTGATTTCAGCTCTAATCTTGATGATTTCCCTTCTTATGTGTGGAGTTGGTTTGATTTGTTATTGATTCTTCATTTCTTTAGGGTGTAGAGACAGCTGGTGTATTCTGGATTTTTCAATTTTTTTGAGGGAGGCTTGGATGGTTATATATTTCCCCCTTAGGACCTCCTTTGCTGTATCCCATAGGTTTTGGACCAAAGTGTCTTCATTCTCATTGGTTTCCATGAATTGTTTTAGTTCTTCTTTGATCTCCTCATTGATCAAAGCACTCTTAAGCAAGGTGGTCTTTAGCTTCCAGGTGTTTGAGTTCCTTCTGAACTTTTCCTTGTGATTGAGCTCCAGTTTCAAAGCATTGTGATCTGAGAATATGCAGAGTAGAGAGCCCAGATATGGACCCTCAACTCTATGGTCAATTAATCTTCGACAAAACAGGAAAAAATATACAGTGGAAAAAAGACAGTCTCTTCAATAAATGGTGCTGGGAAAACTGGACAGCTATAAGTAGAAGAATGAAACTCGACCATTCTCTTACACCGTACACAAAGATAAACTCAAAATGGATAAAAGACCTCAACGTGAGACAGGAATCCATCAGAATCCTAGGGGAGAACATAGGCAGTAATCTCTTCGATATCAGCCACAGCAACTTCTTTCAAGATATGTCTCCAAAGGCAAAGGAAACAAAAGCGAAAATAAACTTTTGGGACTTCATCAAAATCAAAAGCTTCTGCACAGCAAAGGAAACAGTCAAAAAAACAAAGAGGCAACCCACGGAATGGGAGAATATATTTGCAAATGACAGTACAGACAAAAGGTTGATATCCAGGATCTATAATGAACTCCTCAAACTCAACACACATGGAACAGACAATCATATCAAAAAATGGGCAGAAGATATGAACAGACACTTCTCCAATCAAGACATACAAATGGCTACCAGACACATGAAAAAATGTTCATCATCACTGGCCATCAGGGAGATTCAAATTAAAACCACATTGAGATATCACCTTACACCAGTTAGAATGGCCAAAATGAAAACAGTAAACAACATGTGTGGGAGAGAATGTGGAGAAAGGGGAACCCTCTTACACTGTTGGTGGGAATGCAAGTTGGTGCAGCCTCTTTGGAGAACAGTGTGGAGATTCCTCAAGAAATTAAAAATAGAACTTCCCTATGACCCTGCAATTGCACTCCTGGGTATTTACTCCAAAGATACAGATCTCGTGAAAAGAAGGGCCATCTGTACCCCAATGTTTATAGCAGCAATGGCCACGGTCAACAAACTATGGAAAGAACCAAGATGCCCCTCAATGGACAAATGGATAAGGAAGATGTGGTCCATATACACTATGGAGTATTATGCCTCCATCAGAAAGGATGAATACCCAACTTTTGTAGCAACATGGACTGGACTGGAAGAGATTCTGCTGAGTGAAATAAGTCAAGCAGAGAGAGTCAATTATCATATGGTTTCACTTATTTGTGGAGCATAACAAATAGCATGGAGGAGTAGGGGTGTTAGAGAGGAGAAGGGAGTCGGGGTAAATTGGAAGGGGAGGTGAATCATGAGAGACTATGGACTCTGAAAAACAATCTGAGGGATTTGAAGTGGCGGGGGGGTGGGAGGTTGGGGTACCAGGTGGTGGGTACTATAGAGGGCATGGATTGCATGGAGCACTGGGTGTGGGGAAAAATAATGAATACTGTTTTTTCTGAAAATAAATTAATTAATTAAAAAAACACAATGAGATACCATCTCACACCAGTCAGAATGGCTAAAATTAACAAGTCAAGCAATGACAGATGTCAGCGAGGATGTGGAGAAAGGCGTACCCTCCTACACTATTGGTGGGAATGCAAGCTGGTGCAACCACTCTGGAAAACAGCATGGAGGTTCCTCAAAAAGTTGAAAGTAGAGCTATACTATGACCCAGCAATCGCACTACTGGGTATTTACCCTAAAGGTACAAGTGTAGTGATCTGAAGGGGCACATGCACCCAAATATTTATAGCAGCAATGTCCAAAATAGCCAAATCATGGGAAGAGACTAAATGTCCATCAACAGATGAATGGATAAAGAAGATGAAATATATACAATGGAATACTATGCAATCATCAAAAGCCCAAAATCCTGCCATTTACAATGATGTGGATGGAACTATAGAGTATTATGTTAACCAAAATTAGCCCATCAGAGAAAGACAATTATTATATGATCTATCTGATATGAGGAATTTGAGAGTCAGGGCAGGGGGTTATGGTGGGTAGGAAGGGAAAAAAATAAACAAGATGGGACTGGGAGGGAGACAAACCATAAGAGACTCTTAGTCTCAGGAAACAAACTGAGAGTTTCTGGGGGGTGGAGGGGAGGGATAGGGTAGCTTGGTTATGGACATTGGGAAGGGCATGTGCTATGGTGAGTGCTGTGAATTACATAAGACAAATGATTCACAGACCTGTACACCTGAAGCAATAATACATTATATGTAAAACAAAACAAAACCAAAAAGAAACTAGAGAGAATAAAGCTAAGTGAAATAAGTCAGTCAGAGAAAGACAAATACCATATGATTTTACTCATATTTGGACTTAAGAAACAAAACAAATGAACAAAGAGGGGAAAAAAAAGAGCAACAGACAAACCAAGAACCAGACTCTTAACTAGAGAAAAGAAACTGATGGTTACCAGAGGGGAGGTGGGTGGGGAGATGGGTAAAATAGGTGATGGGAATTTAAGAGGGCCCTTGTGATGAGCACTGGGTGATTACGTTTTTTTGAAAAGGCAACCTATGAAATGGGGAAAACATATTTCCAAACCATAATCAATAAGTTGTTAATATCTAAAATATACAAGTAACTCATGCAATTCAATAGATAGCTAGATAACCTAATTGAAATATGGTCAAAAGACCTGAATATTTTTCCAAGACATAAAAACACATACATGAAAACGTGTTCAACATCACTAATCACCAGGGCAAGAAATCAAAACTATAGTGAGAAATAACTTTATACTCGTTAGAATGTCTAGTACCAAAGGGGGGGCAAACCAGAGGTACCAAATGCTGCTGAGAATGTGGAGGAAAGGAACCCTAATTCACTGTTGGTGGGGATGTAAACTATTACAGTGAAAAGTGTATGGAGGTTCCTCAAGAAATTAAAAATAGAATTACCATAGGATCCATGAGTCCCACTTCTGGTATATGTATCCAAAAAAAATTAAATTATCTCAAAAATATATCTATTCTCCTATGTTCACAGCAGTATTCACAACAGCCAAGGTACAGGAAAAAGCCTGTTTTCATTGATGGATGAATGGATAAAGTATATATATGTGGAAATTAGCCTTTGAAGTAAGGAAATCCTACCATTTGCAAGAACATGAATAGACTCAGAAGGCATTATGCTAAATAAAGCAAGCAAGAGAAAGAGAAATACTGCATGATACCATGTATATGTGGAATCTACAGAAGATTTTTTTTTTATGTTGAAGTCATATAAACAGAACAGAATAGTTGTTACAGAGGCTGGAGAGTGGGGAAAATGTGTAGAGGTTGAGAGAAGGACATAAGCTTTTAGTTATAACATGAATATGGTTTGGAGATCTAATGTGTAACATGGTGGCTATAGTTGATAATTCTGTGTTGTATAATTGAAATTTGCTAAGAAACTAAAACAACTGTTCTCACTATATATATATATATATATATATATATATATATATGGCAGAATGCATTAATTAACTAGATTGTGAGAATCCTTTCACAATGTATACATATATCAACCCATCACACTGCACATTTTATGTTTTTTAGAGGTTTTTTTTTTAAATTCTAGTCAGTTAACATGCAGTGCAATATTGATTTCAGGAGTAGAATTCAGTGATTTACACTTACATAAAACACCCAGTGCTCATCACAACAAGCGCTCTCTTTAATACCCACCATCTGTCTAGCCCATCTCCTACGCACCTCCCTCCATCACCACTGTGTTTGTTCTCTATAGATAAGAGTCTCTTATGGTTTGAGGTTCACCTGGGTGGCTCAGTCGATTAAGCAACTGCCTTCATCTCCAGTCATATCTCAGGGTCCTGGGATGGAGCCTCACATTGTGTTCCATGCCCAGCGGGGAGCCTGCTTCTTCTTGTCCCTCTGCCTCCACCCCCCTGCTCACGCTCTGTCTTTCTCTCTCAGAGAAAGAAATAAAATCTTTAAAAAAGAGTGAGTCTCTCATGGTTTGGTTCCCTCTCTTCTTTCCCCTTCCATATGTTCATCTGTTTTGTTTCCTAAATTCCACATATGAGTGAAATCATATGGTATTTATCTTTTTTTGACTGACTTATTTTGCTTAGCAAAATACACTCTAGATCCATCCACATCTGTGCAAAAGGTAAGGTTTTATTATTTTTAATGGCTGAGTAATATTCCATTGTACATATATACTACATCTTCTCTATCCATTCATCAGTCAATGGACATTTGGGTTCTTTCCATAGTTTGCCTATTGTTGATAAAGCTGCTATAAACATCAGGGGAACTATACCTCTTTGAATCTGTACTTTTGTATCCTCTGGGTAAATAACAAGTAGTATAATTGCTGGATCATAGGGTAGTTCTATTTTTAACTTTCTGAGGAAACTTTATACTGTTTTCCAGAGTAGCTGCACCAGTTTTCATTCCCACCAAAAGTGCAAGGGGGTTCCCCTTTCTCCACATCCTTGCCAACACCTGTTATTTTGTCCATTGTTAATTTTAGCCATTCTGGCAGGCAAGAGGTGGTATCTCATTGTGGTTTTGATTTACATTTCCCTGGTGGTGAATGATGTTGAATATCTTTTCATGTGTCTGTTAGCCATCCAGAAGTTTTTGTAAAAGTGTCTATTCATATCTTCCTCCCATTTCTTAACTGGATTATTTGTTTTCTGGGTGTTGAGTTTGGTAAGTTCCTTATAGATTTTGGATACAAACCATGTATCAGATATGCCATTTGCAAATATCTTCTTTCATTCCATAGGCTGCCTTTTAGCTTCATTGTTTCCTTCACTGTGCACAAGGTTTTTATCTTGATGAAGTCCCAATAGTTCCTTTTTTGTTTTGTTTACCTTGCCTCTGGTGATGTCTAGTAAGAAGCTGCTCTGGCCAAGGTCGAAGAGGTTTCTGCCTATGTTCTCCAGGAGTTTAATGGTTTCCTATTTCACATTTCAGTCTTTCAACCATTTTGAATTAACTTTTATGTATGGCGTAAGAAAGTGCTCCAGTTTCATTCTTCTGCATGTCGTTATCCAGTTTTTCCAAACCATTCGTTGAATATCCATTGGATATTCTTTCCCGCATTATTGAAGCTTAGTTGACCATGTAGTTGTGGATCCATTTATGGGTTTTCTCTACTGTTCCATTGATCTACATATCTGGTTTTGTGCCAGTAGTATATGGTGTTGATGACTACAACTCTGTAATATAGCTTGATATCTAGAATCGTGATGTCTCCAGGTTTACTTTTCCTTGTTCAGGAGTGCTTTGACTACTCAAGGTCTTTTGTGGTTTCATATGCATTTGAGGATTGTTTGTTCTAGTTCTGTGAAAAACACTAGTGGTATTTTGATAGGGATTGTGTTAAATGTGTAGATTGCTTTTGGTAGGATAGACATTTTAACAACATTTGTTCCAATCCACAAGCATGGAATGTTTTTCCAATTCTTTTCATCTTCTTCAGTTTCTTTCATAAGTGTTCCATAGTTTTCTGAATACAGACCTTTTACCTCTTTGTTTAGGTTTATTCCTAAGTATCTAATTATTTTTATGCAATTGCAAATGGTATAAATTCCTTGATTTCTTTTTCTGCTGCTTCATTATTGTTGTATAGAAATACAAAAGATTTCTGTATGTTTATTTTATGTCCTGTGACTTTGCTGAATTCATGTATTAGTTCTAGCAATTTTTTTGGTGGAGTCTTTCAGGTTTTCTACATAGGGTATCATGTCATCTGCAAATAGTGAAAGCTTGATTTTTTTTTCCTTGACAATTTGGATGCATTTTAATTCTTTTTGTTGTCTGATTGCTAAAGCTAAGACTGCCAGTACTATGTTAAATAGTAATGGTGAGAGAGGATATCCATCTTGTTCCTGACCATAGGGGGAAAGCTCTCAGTTTTTCCCAATTCAGGATGATATTAGCTGTGGGTCTTTCTTATATGGTCTTTATGATCTGTGGGTCTTTCTTATATGACCTTATATGACCTATGTCATATGTTCCATCTATCTCTACTTCATTGAGGGTTTTTATCAAGAACAGATGCTGTATTTTGTCTAGTGTTTTTTCTGCCTCCATTTAGAGAATCATATGGTTCTTATCCTTTTATTAATGTGGTATATCACATTGATCTGTGAATATTGAACCACTCCTGCAACATAGGAATAAAACCCACTTGATCATGGTGAATACTTCTTTTAATGTATTATTCAATTTTATTTGCTAGTCATGTTCATCAGAGATACTGGCCTGTAGTTCTCCTTTTTAGTGGGGTGTTTGTTTGGCTTTCACATTGTAAATTTTACAGCTAATTTTTTTTAAAAAAAGAACAAAAGTGTAGTTATTCCCATTGTCTGATTAATGGTCCCTAAACTTAACCTTTATTTCTTTTTAAAAGCAGATCCTTGGGTGCCTGGGTGGCTCAGTCATTGAGCATCTGCCTTCAGCTCAGGTTATGATCCCAGGGTCCTGGGATCAAGTCCCGCATCGGGCTCCCCACTCTGCAGGAAGCCTGCTTCTCCTTCTCTCACTCCCCCTGCTTGTGTTCCCTCTCTCACTGTGTCTCTCTCTGTCAAATAAACATATAAAATCTTAAAAAAAAAACAGAAAACCCTCAGTCAATGAATAAAAAAAAACCCATATTCTCAAATAATGAAAAACTGATTATTCTAATAGATTTTTTAAAGACACAAAGAAAATGTATTCAAAATGCAATTACCCCAATTTAAATTCCTATGGCTAGGTCAGACAGCAGACTGGATACGGCAGAGGTGACAATTACCTAGGAAAATAGAAGAAATAATTGAAAATATAAGGAGAGAGACCAAAAAATAATGATGGAAACATGAAAAAGAGGTTAAGAGATATGAAGTTTGGATAAGAAAGTCTGAATATGTTTTGAGACACCAAATCATAGATTCAAAAAGTTAAATGAAATTTATTATGTTGTTAGGATATAGTATGTCATAAGTTTTTGTTGTAGTGTTCAATGATTTATTAGTTGCACATAACACCCAGTGTTCATCCCAACACGTGCCCGCCTTAATACCCATCAACCTGTTACTCCCTTGTTTGTTTCTCAGAGTCCAGAGTCTCTCATGGTTTGTCTCCCTCTCTGATTTCACCCCATTCCATTTTCTCTCCCTTCCCTGTGGTCTTCAACTCTATTCTTTATGTTCCACATATGAGTGAAACCATATGGTAATTGTCTTTCTCTGCATGATTGATTTCACCTGGCACAATCCCCTCCAGTTCCATCCATGTCAACGCAATGGTGGGCATTCATCCTTTCTGATGGCTGAGTAATATTCCATTGTATATATAAACCACATCTTCTTTGTCCATTCATCTGTTGAATGGCATCTTGTTTCCTTCCACTGTTTTTGGCTATTATGGACATTGCAGCTATGAACATTGGGGTGCTATGCACCTTCTTTTACTACATCCTTATCTTTGGGGTAAAGACCTAATAGTGCAATTGTTGGGTCATAGGGTAGCTCTACTTTTAATGTCTTGAGGAACGCCCACACTGTTTTCCAGAGTGGCTGTACAAGCTTGCATTTCCACCAACAACGCAAGAGGATTCCCCTTTCTCCACAACCTCACCAAAACTTGTTTCCTCTCTTGTTAATTCTGGCCGTTCTAACGGGTGTAAAGTGGCATCTCATCATCGTTTCGATTTGAATTTCCCTGATGGCTAGTGAAGTTGAATATTTTTTCATGTGTCTGTTAGCCATTTGGCTGTCTTCTTTGCAGAAGTGTCTGTTCATTTCTTCTGCCCATTTCTTGACTGTATTGTTTTTTGGGTGTTGAATTTGAGAAGTTCTTTATAGATCTAGGATATTAGCCCTTTATCCAAAATGTCATTTGCAAATATATTCTATTCTGTAGATTTCCTCTTAGTTTTTTTGACTGTTTCCTCTTCTGTGTAAAAACTTATCTTGATGAAAGTCCCAAAAGTTCATTTTGCTTCTGTTTCCCCTACCTTTTGAGAGGCATCTTGAAAGAAGTTGTGCCCAGTGTCAAAGAGGTTCTCCTCTAGGATTTGGATGGATTCCTCTCATGTAGAGGTCTTTCATCCATTTTATCTTTGTGTATGGTGTAATAGAATGGTCTAGTTTCATTCTGCTGCATGTGGTTGTAGAGTTTTCCCAGCACCATTTATTGAAGAAACAATCTTTTTTTCCATTGGATGTTCTTTCTTGCTTTGTCGAGGATCAGTTGACCATAGAGTCCATTTCTGGGCTATCTATTCTGTTCCATTGATCTGTGTGTCTGTTTTTGTTCCAATACCATACTGTCTTGATGACTATGGCTTTGTAATATAGCTTGAAGTCAGGCATTGTGATGCCTCAGTTTTTTTCTTTTTTTTCAACATTCCTTTGGCTATTTGGGGTGTTTTCTGGTTCCACACAGATTTTAGAATTATTTGTTTTAGCTCTGTGAAAAATGTCTATGGTGTTTTGATAGAGATTGTATTGAAAGTGTAAATTGTGCTCTGGGCAGCATAGACATTTTAAGAATGTTTATTCTTCCAATTCATGAGTATGGGATGTGATTTCATCTCCTCAGTTTCCTTCATAAGTGTTCTGTAGTTTCTAGAGTAAAGATCCTTTGTCTCTTTGGTTAGACTTATTCCTAAGTATATTGTGGTTTTTGGAGCTGTCGTAAATGCAATTCTAAGTATGGAACATTATTAAGATAAATAATAAGACATCCCAATCTAGACACATAAGAGTATACCTGCAGTAAACAAAAAAATGGGGGGTGTTTTTCCCTTCATGAGTAAAATCTTTAAAGTAAGCAAAAATTGTGGGGAAAAGGAGCAGAATGGGGAACAGATTATGTTCAAGGTAGAAACAGGTAGACACCTGATTTCTAAAGAGCAATTATGAAAGACAAAGGGCAGTGGAATGACATTTTCTGTATGATCAAAGAAAATAACTATTCACCTAGGATTCTCTATGCAGTGAAAATGTATATTAAGAGGAAGAGGAAATAAAGACATTTACTTATTTTTAAAAATTTTTTTTATTCATTTGTAAAGGAGTGAGGGAAGCGGAGAGAAATAGGGAGCACAGGTGGTGGGGAGAGGTAGTCGGAGTGGAAGAAAACTCCAGACTGAGCAGCGAGGCTGAAGTGGGGCTCGATCCCAGGACCCTGGAATCATGACCTGAGCCAAAGCCAGATATTTAATCAACTGAGCCATCCAGGTACCCTATAAAGACATTTTTAAATAGAGGTTCATTACCTGGAAGTTCTCACTCATGAAAATTTTAAAGTATGTACATAAAGAAACAGAATAAAAATAATCCCAAATAGAAATTCTGAGATGTTGAAGTCCGGAATTGTGATGCCACCAACGTTGGCTTTCTTTTTCAATATCCCTTTGGCTATTCGAGGTCTTTTCTGGTTCCATATAAATTTTAGCATTATTTGTTCCATTTCTTTGAAAAAGATGGATGGTATTTTGATAGGAACCGCATTAAATGTGTAGATTGCTTTAGGTAGCATAGACATTTTCACAATATTTATTCTTCCAATCCAGGAGCATGGAACATTTTTCCATTTCTTTGTGTCTTCCTCAATTTCTTTCATGAGTACTTTATAGTTTTCTGAGTATAGATTCTGTGTCTCTTTGGTTAGGTTTATTCCTAGGTATCTTATGGTTTTGGGTGCAATTGTAAATGGGATTGACTCCTTAATTTCTCTTTCTTCTGTCTTGCTGTTGGTGTAGAGAAATGCAACTGATTTCTGTGCATTGATTTTGTATCCTGACACTTTATTGAATTCCTGTATAAGTTCTAGCAGTTTTGGAGTGGAGTCTTTTGGGTTTTCCACATATAGTATCATATCATCTGCGAAGAGTGATAATTTGACTTCTTCTTTGCCGATTTGGATGCCTTTAATTTCCTTTTGTTGTCTGATTGCTGAGGCTAGGACCTCTAGTACTATGTTGAATAGCAGTGGTGATAATGGACATCCCTGCCGTGTTCCTGTCGTCATCAAGACATCATGGTACTGGCACAAAAACAGACACATAGATCAATGGAACAGAATAGAGAGCCCAGAAATAGACCCTCAACTCTATGGTCAACTAATCTTCGACAAAGCAGGAAAGAATGTCCAATGGAAAAAAGACAGCCTCTTCAATAAATGGTGCTGGGAAAATTGGACAGCCACATGCAGAAAAATGAAATTGGACCATTTCCTTACACCACCCACAAAAATAGACTCAAAATGGATGAAGGACCTCAATGTGCGAAAGGAATCTATCAAAATCCTTGAGGAGAACACAGGCAGCAACCTCTTTGACCTCAACCGCAGCAACATCTTCCTAGGAACAACACAAAAGGCAAGGGAAGCAAGGGCAAAAATGAACTATTGGGATTTCATCAAGATCAAAAGCTTTTGCACAGCAAAGGAAACAGTTAACAAAATCAAAAGACAACTGACAGAATGGGAGAAGATATTTGCAAACGACATATCAGATAAAGGACTAGTGTCCAGAATCTATAAAGAACTTAGCAAACTCAACACCCAAAGAACAAATAATCCAATCAAGAAATGGGCAGAGGACATGAACAGACATTTCTGCAAAGAAGACATCCAGATGGCCAACAGACACATGAAAAAGTGCTCCATATCACTCGGCATCAGGGAAATACAAATCAAAACCACAATGAGATATCACCTCACACCAGTCAGAATGGCTAAAATCAACAAGTCAGGAAATGACAGATGCTGGCGAGGATGCGGAGAAAGGGGAACCCTCCTACACTGTTGGTGGGAATGCAAGCTGGTGCAGCCACTCTGGAAAACAGCATGGAGGTTCCTCAAAATGTTGAAAATAGAACTGCCCTATGACCCAGCAATTGCACTATTGGGTATTTACCCTAAGGATACAAACGTAGTGATCCAAAGGGGCACATGCACCCGAATGTTTATAGCAGCAATGTCCACAATAGCCAAACTATGGAAAGAACCTAGATGTCCATCAACAGATGAATGGATCAAGAAGATGTGGTATATATACACAATGGAATACTATGCAGCCATCAAAAGAAATGAAATCTTGCCATTTGCGACAACATGGATGGAACTAGAGCGTATCATGCTTAGCGAAATAAGTCAAGCAGAGAAAGACAGCTATCATATGATCTCCCTGATATGAGGAAGTGGTGATGCAACATGGCGGCTTAAGTAGGTAGGAGAAGAATAAATGAAACAAGATGGGATTGGGAGGGAGACAAACCATAAGTGACTTTTAATCTCACAAAACAAACTGAGGGTTGCTGGGGGGAGGGGGTTTGGGAGAAGGAGGTGGGATTATGGACATTGGGGAGGGTATGTGCTTTGGTGAGTGCTGTGAAGTGTGTAAACCTGGTGATTCACAGACCTGTACCCCTGGGGATAGAGTATTATGCCTCCATCAGAAAGGATGAATACCCAACTTTTGTAGCAACATGGACGGGACTGGAAGAGATTATGCTGAGTGAAATAAGTCAAGCAGAGAGAGTCAATTATCATATGGTTTCACTTATTTGTGGAGCATAACAAATAACATGGAGGACATGGGGACTTAGAGTGGAGAAGGGAGTTGGGGGAAATTGGAAGTGGAGGTGAACCATGAGAGACTATGGACTCTGAAAAACAATCTGAGGGTTTTGAAGGGACGGGGGGGTGGGAGGTTGGGGTACCAGGTGGTGGGTATTATAGAGGGCACGGATTGCATGGAGCACGGGGTGTGGTGCAAAAATAATGAATACTGTTATGCTGGAAATAAAAAAAAAAATTAAAAATTAAAAAAAAAAAAGAAATTCTGAGATGTAAGAAGAGAGAAAAAAAGTTAAATATATAGTTCAATTTAAATGAACATTGAGACTATCATATGAAAGTTATAAAAATGCTGATTATTTTTTAAAATACAAGACAGAAAACACAAAGCAACAATATGCATAAGTTTGAAGCCAAGTAAGTTGAGTTAAACATATTCAAAATTCCTTGTATTAACATTATCCATGGACAGGAAAAAATCCTCACTAAGCTATTAGCATATCAATAGTAGCAATGTATGAATCAAATGAATGAAATCACAACTTAATTCAGTTTTCCTGAGAAATGCAAGGTTGGTTTAATATGAGCACATAATGTAATTCACCACACTGACAAATTATTTTAAAAATTATCTCAATACGGGGGGGAGGAGTCAAGATGGCGGAGAAGTAGCAGGCTGAGACTACTTCAGCTAGCAGGAGATCAGTTAGATAGCATATCTAAAGATTGCAAACACCTACAAATCCATTGGCGGATCGAAGAGAAGTAGAACAGCAATTCTAGAAACAGAAAAACAAACACTTTCTGAAAGGTAGGACTGGCTGAGAAGTGAATCCAAAGCGATGGGAAGATAGACCCCCGGGGGGAGGGGCTGGCTCCCAGCAAGCCGCGGAGCAACAGAGCACAAAATCAGGACTTTTAAAAGTCTGTTCCGCTGAGGGACATTGCTCCAGAGGCTAAACCGGGGTGAGGCCCACATGGGGTCAGCATGGCCTCAGGTCTCACAGGGTCACAGAAGGACCGGGGGTGTCTGAGTGTCGTAGAGCTTACAGGTATTAGAACAGGGAAGCTGCCTACACAGACAGAGCTGACAGTGAGCTCACAGCTCTGGGTTACCTTGAACTAGTCGCAGGCTCGGTGAGCTTAGAGCGCGGCCAGAGGTCAGTCAGACGGGAGTTACTGGGCACTGTTCTCTGAGGGCGCACTGAGGTGTGGGGCCCCGGGCTCTCAGCTCCTCTGGGCTGGAGACTAGGAGTCCGCCATTTGTATTCCCATCCTCTGGAACTCTATGGAAAGCGCTTAGGGAACAAAAGCTCCTGAAAGCAAACCCGAGGAGATTACTCAGCCCAGCCCCTGGTAAGGGCGGTGCAATTCTGCCTGGGGCAAAGACACTTGAGAATCACGACAACAGGCCCCTCCCCCAAAAGATCAACAAGAAATCCAGCCAAGACCAAGTTCACCTACCAAGGAGTGCAGTTTCAATACCAAGCAGAGCAGCAGAATTCCAGAGGAGGAAAAAGCAAAGCACGGAACTCATGGCTTTCTCTCTGATTCTTTAGTCTTGCAGTTAATTTAATTTTTTTCTTTTTTATTTTTTTCTCTTCTTCTGCTAAAATATTTTTTAACTTTTACCCTTTTCTTTTTTAACGTTTTAAACTAGTTTATCTAATATACATTTTTTTCTTTTCTATACTTTTCTTTATTCGTTTTCTTTTTTTAATTCTTTTCTTTTTTTTTCATTCTTTCTTTCTGAACCTCTTTTTATCCCCTTTATCCTGCCTCATGATTTGGGATCTCTTCTGATTTGGTTAAAGCATATTTTCCTGGGGTTGTTGCCACCCTTTTAGTATTTTACTTGCTCCTTCATATACTCTTATCTGGACAAAATTACAAGGCGGAAAAATTCACCACAAAAAAAAAAGAACAAGAGGCAATAACAAAGGCTAGGGACCTAATCAATACAGACATTGGTAATATGTCAGATCTAGAGTTCAGAATGACAATTCTCAAGGTTCTAGCTGGGCTCGAAAAAGGCATGGAAGATATTAGAGAAACCCTCTTGGGAGATATAAAAGCCCTTTCTGGAGAAATAAAAGAACTAAAATCTAACCAAGTTGATATCAAAAAAGCTATTAATGAGGTGCAATCAAAAATGGAGGCTCTCACTGCTAGGATAAATGAGGCAGAAGAAAGAATTAGTGATATAGAAGACCAAATGACAGAGAATAAAGAAGCTGGGCAAAAGAGGGACAAACAGCGACTGGACCATGAGGGGAGAATTCGGGAGATATGTAACACCATAAGATGAAACAACATTAGAATAATTGGGATTCCAGAAGAAGAAGAGAGAGAGAGGGGAGCAGAAGGTATATTGGAGAGAATTATTGGGGAGAATTTCCCCAATATGGCAAAGGGAACAAGCATCAAAATTCAGGAGGTGCAGAGAATGCCCCTCAAAATCAATAAGAATAGGCCCACACCCCATCACCTAATAGTAAAATTTACAAGTCTCAGTGACAAAGAGAAAATCCTGAAAGCAGCCCGGGAAAAGAAGTCTGTAACGTACAATGGTAAAAATATTAGATTGGCAGCAGACTTATCCACAGAGACCTGGCAGGCCAGAAAGAGCTGGCATCATATATTCAGAGCACTAAACGAGAAAAACATGCAACCAAGAATACTATATCCAGCTAGGCTATCATTGAAAATAGAAGGAGAGATTAAAAGCTTCCAGGACAAACAAAAACTGAAAGAATTTGCAAACACCAAACCAGCTCTACAGGAAATATTGAAAGGGGTCCTCTAAGCAAAGAGAGAGCCTACAAGTGGTAGATCAGAAAGGAACAGAGACCATATACAGTAACAGTCACCTTACAGGCAATACAATGGCACTAAATTCATATCTCTCAATAGTTACCCTTAATGTTAATGGGCTAAATGCCCCTGTCAAAAGACACAGGATATCAGAATGGATAAAAAAGAAAACCCAGGGGGAGGAGTCAAGATGGCGGAGAAGTAGCAGGCTGAGACTGCTTCAGCTAGCCGGAGATCAGCTAGATAGCTTATCTAAAGATTGCAAACACCTGAAAATCCATCGGCAGATCGAAGAGAAGAAGAACAGCAATTCTGGAAACAGAAAAACAACCACTTTCTGAAAGGTAGGACCGGCGGAGAAGTGAATCCAAAGCGACGGGAAGATAGACCCCGGGGGGAGGGGCCGGCTCCCGGCAAGCGGCGGAGCAACCGCGCACAAAATCAGGACTTTTAAAAGTCTGTTCCGCTGAGGGACATCGCTCCAGAGGCTAAACCAGGGCGAAGCCCACGCGGGTTCAGCGTGGCCTCAGGTCCCACAGGGTCACAGAAGGACCAGGGGTGTCTGAGTGTCGCAGAGCTTGCGGGTATTGGAACGGGAAAGCCGGCTACAGAGACAGAGCCGACAGTAAGCTCACAGCTCGGTGTTACCTTGAACTGGTCGCAGGCTCGGAGAGCTCGGAGCGCGGCCGGAGGTCAGGCAGACGGGAGTAACTGGGCGCTGTTCTCTGAGGGCGCACTGAGGAGTGCGGCCCTGGGCTCTCGGCTCCTCCGGGCAGGAGACCAGGAGGCCGCCATTTGTATTCCCGTCCTCCGGAACTCTACGGAAAGCGCTCAGGGAACAAAAGCTCCTGAAAGCAAACCCGAGCGGATTACTCACCCCGGCCCCGGGTAAGGGCGGTGTAATTCCGCCTGGGGCAAAGACACTTGAGAATCACTACAACAGGCCCCTCCCCCAGAAGATCAACAAGAAATCCAGCCGAGACCAAGTTCACCTACCAAGGAGTGCGGTTTCAATACCAAGGAGAGCAGCAGAATTCCAGAGGAGGAGAAAGCCAAGCACGGAACTCATGGCTTTTTCCCTGTGATTTTTTTTTTAGTCTTGCAGTTAATTTAATTTTTTTTTCATTTTTTTTTTTTTCTCGCCTTCGGGTAAAATTTTTTTTTTTTTAACTGTTACCTTTTTCTTCTTTAACGATTTTTTACTAGTTTATCTAATATATATATTTTTTCTTTTTTACATTTTTCTTAGGTGTTTTCCTTTTTTTTTTAATTCTTTTCTTTTCTTTTTTTTTTTCTTTTTTCTTTTTTTTTCTTTCTTCCTTTTTGAACCTCTTTTTATCCCCTTTCTCCCCCCTCACGATTTTGGATCTCTTCTAATTTGGTTAAAGCATTTTTTCCTGGGGTTGTTGCCACCCTTTTAGTATTTTACTTGCCCCTTCATATACTCTTATCTGGACAAAATGACAAGACGGAAAAATTCAACACAAAAAAAAGAACAAGAGGCAGTACCGAAGGCTAGGGACCTAATCAATACAGACATTGGTAATATGTCAGATCTAGAGTTCAGAATGACAATTCTCAAGGTTCTAGCCGGGCTCGAAAAAGGCATGGAAGATATTAGAGAAACCCTCTCGAGAGATATAAAAGCCCTTTCTGGAGAAATAAAAGAACTAAAATCTAACCAAGTTGAAATCAAAAAAGCTATTAATGAGGTGCAATCAAAAATGGAGGCTCTCACTGCTAGGATAAATGAGGCAGAAGAAAGAATTAGTGATATAGAAGACCAAATGACAGAGAATAAAGAAGCTGAGCAAAAGAGGGACAAACAGCTACTGGACCACGAGGGGAGAATTCGAGAGATAAGTGACACCATAAGACGAAACAACATTAGAATAATTGGGATTCCAGAAGAAGAAGAAAGAGAGAGGGGAGCAGAAGGTATACTGGAGAGAATTATTGGGGAGAATTTCCCCAATATGGCAAAGGGAACGAGCATCAAAATTCAGGAGGTTCAGAGAACACCCCTCAAAATCAATAGGAATAGGCCCACACCCCGTCACCTAATAGTAAAATTTACAAGTCTCAGTGACAAAGAGAAAATCCTGAAAGCAGCCCGGGAAAAGAAGTCTGTAACATACAATGGTAAAAATATTAGATTGGCAGCTGACTTATCCACAGAGACCTGGCAGGCCAGAAAGTGCTGGCATGATATTTTCAGAGCACTAAACGAGAAAAACATGCAGCCAAGAATACTATATCCAGCTAGGCTATCATTGAAAATAGAAGGAGAGATTAAAAGCTTCCAGGACAAACAAAAACTGAAAGAATTTGCAAACACCAAACCAGCTCTACAGGAAATATTGAAAGGGGTCCTCTAAGCAAAGAGAGAGCCTACAAGTGGTAGATCAGAAAGGAACAGAGACCATATACAGTAACAGTCACCTTACAGGCAATACAATGGCACTAAATTCATATCTCTCAATAGTTACCCTGAATGTTAATGGGCTAAATGCCCCTGTCAAAAGACACAGGGTATCAGAATGGATAAAAAAACAAAACCCATCTATATGTTGCCTCCAAGAAACTCATTTTAAGCCCGAAGACACCTCCAGATTTAAAGTGAGGGGGTGGAAAAGAATTTACCATGCTAATGGACATCAGAAGAAAGCAGGAGTGGCAATCCTTATATCAGATCAATTAGATTTTAAGCCAAAGACTATAATAAGAGATGAGGAAGGACACTATATCATACTCAAAGGGTCTGTCCAACAAGAAGATTTAACAATTTTAAATATCTATGCCCCCAACGTGGGAGCAGCCAACTATATAAACCAATTAATAACAAAATCAAAGAAACACATCAACAATAATACAATAATAGTAGGGGACTTTAACACTCCCCTCACTGAAATGGACAGATCATCCAAACAAAAGATCAGCAAGGAAATAAAGGCCTTAAACGACACACTGGACCAGATGGACATCACAGATATATTCAGAATATTTCATCCCAAAGCAACAGAATACACATTCTTCTCTAGTGCACATGGAACATTCTCCAGAATAGATCACATCCTCGGTCCTAAATCAGGACTCAACCGGTATCAAAAGATTGGGATCATTCCCTGCATATTTTCAGACCACAATGCTCTAAAGCTAGAACTCAACCACAAAAGGAAGTTTGGAAAGAACCCAAATACATGGAGACTAAACAGCATCCTTCTAAAGAATGAATGGGTCAACCGGGAAATTAAAGAAGAATTGAAAAAAATCATGGAAACAAATGATAATGAAAATACAACGGTTCAAAATCTGTGGGACACAACAAAGGCAGTCCTGAGAGGAAAATATATAGCGGTACAAGCCTTTCTCAAGAAACAAGAAAGGTCTCAGGTACACAACCTAACCCTACACCTAAAGGAGCTGGAGAAAGAACAAGAAAGAAACCCTAAGCCCAGCAGGAGAAGAGAAATCATAAAGATCAGAGCAGAAATCAATGAAATAGAAACCAAAAAAACAATAGAACAAATCAACGAAACTAGGAGCTGGTTCTTTGAAAGAATTAATAAAATTGATAAACCCCTGGCCGACTTATCAAAAAGAAAAGAGAAAGGACCCAAATAAATAAAATCATGAATGAAAGAGGAGAGATCACAACTAACACCAAAGAAATACAAACTATTATAAGAACATACTATGAGCAACTCTACGCCAATAAATTTGACAATCTGGAAGAAATGGATGCATTCCTAGAAACATATAAACTACCACAACTGAACCAGGAAGAAATAGAAAGCCTGAACAGACCCATAACCAGTAAGGAGATTGAAACAGTCATTAAAAATCTCCAAACAAACAAAAGCCCAGGGCCAGACGGCTTCCCGGGGGAATTCTACCAAACATTTAAAGAAGAACTAATTCCTATTCTCCTGAAACTGTTCCAAAAAATAGAAATGGAAGGAAAACTTCCAAACTCATTTTATGAGGCCAGCATCACCTTGATCCTAAAACCAGACAAGGATCCCACCAAAAAAGAGAGCTATAGACCGATATCCTTGATGAACACAGATGCGAAAATACTCAACAAAATACTAGCCAATAGGATTCAACAGTACATTAAAAAGATTATTCACCACGACCAAGTGGGATTTATTCCAGGGCTGCAAGGTTGGTTCAACATCCGCAAATCAGTCAATGTGATACAACACATCAATAAAAGAAAGAACAAGAACCATATGATACTCTCAATAGATGCTGAAAAAGCATTTGACAAAGTACAGCATCCCTTCCTGATCAAAACTCTTCAAAGTGTAGGGATAGAGGGCACATACCTCAATATCATCAAAGCCATCTATGAAAAACCCACTGCAAATATCATTCTCAATGGAGAAAAACTGAAAGCTTTTCCGCTAAGGTCAGGAACACGGCAGGGATGTCCATTATCACCACTGCTATTCAACATAGTACTAGAGGTCCTAGCCTCAGCAATCAGACAACAAAAGGAAATTAAAGGCATCCAAATCGGCAAAGAAGAAGTCAAATTATCACTCTTCGCAGATGATATGATACTATATGTGGAAAACCCAAAAGACTCCACTCCAAAACTGCTAGAACTTATACAGGAATTCAGTAAAGTGTCAGGATATAAAATCAATGCACAGAAATCAGTTGCATTTCTCTACACCAACAGCAAGACAGAAGAAAGAGAAATTAAGGAGTCAATCCCATTTACAATTGCACCCAAAACCATAAGATACCTAGGAATAAACCTAACCAAAGAGACACAGAATCTATACTCAGAAAACTATAAAGTACTCATGAAAGAAATTGAGGAAGACACAAAGAAATGGAAAAATGTTCCATGCTCCTGGATTGGAAGAATAAATATTGTGAAAATGTCTATGCTACCTAAAGCAATCTACACATTTAATGCAATTCCTATCAAAGTACCATCCATCTTTTTCAAAGAAATGGAACAAATAATGCTAAAATTTATATGGAACCAGAAAAGACCTCGAATAGCCAAAGGGATATTGAAAAAGAAAGCCAACGTTGGTGGCATCACAATTCCGGACTTCAAGCTCTATTACAAAGCTGTCGTCATCAAGACAGCATGGTACTGGCACAAAAACAGACACATAGATCAATGGAACAGAATAGAGAGCCCAGAAATAGACCCCCAACTCTATGGTCAACTAATCTTCGACAAAGCAGGAAAGAATGTCCAATGGAAAAAAGACAGCCTCTTCAATAAATGGTGCTGGGAAAATTGGACAGCCACATGCAGAAAAATGAAATTGGACCATTTCCTTACACCACTCACAAAAATAGACTCAAAATGGATGAAGGACCTCAATGTGCGAAAGGAATCCATCAAAATCCTTGAGGAGAACACAGGCAGCAACCTCTTTGACCTCAACCGCAGCAACATCTTCCTAGGAACAACACAAAAGGCAAGGGAAGCAAGGGCAAAAATGAACTATTGGGATTTCATCAAGATCAAAAGCTTTTGCACAGCAAAGGAAACAGTTAACAAAATCAAAAGACAACTGACAGAATGGGAGAAGATATTTGCAAACGACATATCAGATAAAGGACTAGTGTCCAGAATCTATAAAGAACTTAGCAAACTCAACACCCAAAGAACAAATAATCCAATCAAGAAATGGGCAGAGGACATGAACAGACATTTCTGCAAAGAAGACATCCAGATGGCCAACAGACACATGAAAAAGTGCTCCATATCACTCGGCATCAGGGAAATACAAATCAAAACCACAATGAGATATCACCTCACACCAGTCAGAATGGCTAAAATCAACAAGTCAGGAAATGACAGATGCTGGCGAGGATGCGGAGAAAGGGGAACCCTCCTACACTGTTGGTGGGAATGCAAGCTGGTGCAGCCACTCTGGAAAACAGCATGGAGGTTCCTCAAAATGTTGAAAATAGAACTGCCCTATGACCCAGCAATTGCACTATTGGGTATTTACCCTAAGGATACAAACGTAGTGATCCAAAGGGGCACATGCACCCGAATGTTTATAGCAGCAATGTCCACAATAGCCAAACTATGGAAAGAACCTAGATGTCCATCAACAGATGAATGGATCAAGAAGATGTGGTATATATACACAATGGAATACTATGCAGCCATCAAAAGAAATGAAATCTTGCCATTTGCGACAACATGGATGGAACTAGAGCGTATCATGCTTAGCGAAATAAGTCAAGCAGAGAAAGACAACTATCATATGATCTCCCTGATATGAGGAAGTGGTGATGCAACATGGGGGCTTAAGTGGGTAGGAGAAGAATAAATGAAACAAGATGGGATTGGGAGGGAGACAAACCATAAGTGACTTTTAATCTCACAAAACAAACTGAGGGTTGCTGGGGGGAGGGGGTTTGGGAGAAGGGGGTGGGATTATGGACATTGGGGAGGGTATGTGCTTTGGTGGGTGCTGTGAAGTGTGTAAACCTGGTGATTCACAGACCTGTACCCCTGGGGATAGAGTATTATGCCTCCATCAGAAAGGATGAATACCCAACTTTTGTAGCAACATGGACGGGACTGGAAGAGATTATGCTGAGTGAAATAAGTCAAGCAGAGAGAGTCAATTATCATATGGTTTCACTTATTTGTGGAGCATAACAAATAGCATGGAGGACATGGGGACTTAGAGTGGAGAAGGGAGTTGGGGGAAATTGGAAGCGGAGGTGAACCATGAGAGACTATGGACTCTGAAAAACAATCTGAGGGTTTTGAAGGGACGGGGGGTGGAAGTTGGGGTACCAGGTGGTGGGTATTATAGAGGGCACGGATTGCATGGAGCACGGGGTGTGGTGCAAAAATAATGAATACTGTTATGCTGGAAATTAAAAAAAAAAAAAAGAAAACCCATCTATATGTTGCCTACAAGAAACTCATTTTAAGCAGGAAGACACCTCCAGATTTAAAGTGGGGGGAGAGAATTTCCCATGCTAAGGGACATCAGAAGAAAGCAGGAGTGGCAATCCTTATATCAGATCAATTAGATTTTAAGCCAAAGACTATAATAAGAGATGAGGAAGGACACTCTATCATACTCAAAGGGTCTGTCCAACAAGAAGATCTAACAATTTTAAATGTCTATGACCCCAATGTGGGATCAGCCAACTATATAAACCAATTAATAACAAAATCAAAGAAACACATCAACAATAATACAATAATGGTAGGGGACTTTAACACTCCCCTCACTGAAATGGACAGATCATCCAAGCAAAAGTTAAACAAGGAAATAAAGGCCTAAATGACACACTGGACAAGATGGACATCACAGATATATTCAGAACATTTCATCCCAAAGCAACAGAATACACATTCTTCTCTAGTGCACATGGAACATTCTCCAGAATAGATCACATCCTCCGTCCTAAATCAGGACTCAACCAGTATCAAAAGATTGGGATCATTCCCTGCATATTTTCAGACCACAATGCTCTGAAGCTAGAAGTCAACCACAAGAAGAAGTTTGGAAAGAACCCAAATACATGGAAACTTAACAGCGTCCTTCTAAAGAATGAATGGGTCAACCAGGAAATTAAAGAAGAAAAAAATATGGAAACAAATGATAATGAAAACACAATGGTTCAAAATCTGTGGGACACAACAAAGGCAATCCTGAGAGGAAAATATATAGCGATACAAGCCTTTCTCAAGAAACAAGAAAGGTTTCAGGTACACAACCTAACCCTACACCTAAAGGAGCTGGAGAAAGAACAAGAAAGAAACCCTAAACCCAGCAGGAGAAGAGAAATCATAAAGATCAGAGCAGAAATCAATGAAATAGAAACCAAAAAAAAAAAAATAGAACAAATCAACGAAACTAGGAGCTGGTTATTTCAAAGAATTAATAAAATTGATAAACCCCTGGCCAGACTTATCAAAAAGAAAAGAGAAAGGACCCAAATAAATAAAATCATGAATGAAAGAGGAGATATCACAACTAACACCAAAGAAATACAAAGAATTATAAGAACATACTATGAGCAACCCTATGCAACAAATTTGACAGTCTGGAAGAAATAGATGCATTCCTAGAAACCTAGAAACTACCACAATTGAACCAGGAAGAAATAGAAAGCCTGAACAGACCCATAACCAGTAAGGAGATTGAAACAGTCATTAAAAATCTCCAAACAAACAAAAGCCCAGGGCCAGATGGCTTCCCAGGGGAATTCTACCAAACATTTAAAGAAGAATTAACTCCTATTCTCCTGAAACTGTTCCAAAAAATAGAAATGGAAGGAAAACTTCCAAACTCATTTGGAAGGCCAGCATCACCTTGATCCCAAAACCAGACAAGGATCCCATCAAAAAAGAGAATTACAGACCAATATCCTTGCTGAACACAGATGCTAAAATTCTCACCAAAATACTAGCCAATAGGATTCAACAGTACATTAAAAGGATTATTCACCATGACCAAGTGGGATTTATTCCAGGGCTGCAAGGTTGGTTCAACATCCGCAAATCAATCAATGTGATACAACACATCAATAAAAGAAAGAACAAGAACCATATGATACTCTTAATAGATGCTGAAAAAGCATTTGACAAAGTACAGCATCCCTTCCTGATCAAAACTCTTCAAAGTGTAGGGACAGAGGGCACATACCTCAATATTATCAAAGCCATTTATGAAAAATGCACAGCAAATATCATTCTCAATGGAGAAAAACTGAAAGCTTTTCCGCTAAGGTCAGGAACACGGCAGGGATGTCCATTAACACCACTGCTATTCAACATAGTACTAGAAGTCCTAGCCTCAGCAATCAGACAACAAAAGGAAATTAAAGGCATCCAAATCAGCAAAGAAGAAGTCAAACTATCGCTCTTCGCAGATGATATGATACTATATGTGGAAAACCCAAAAGTCTCCACTCCAAAACAGTTAGAACTTGTACAGGAATTCAGTAAAGTGTCAGGATATAAAATCAATGCACAGAAATCCGTTGCATTTCTCTGCATAACAAGAAAGAAGAAAGAGAAATTAAGGAGTCAATCCCATTTACAATTGTACCGAAAACCATAAGATACCTAGGAATAAATCTAACCAAAGAGGCACAGAATCTATACTCAGAAAACTATAAAGTACTCATGAAAGAAATTGAGGAAGACACAAAGAAATGGAAAAATGTTCTATGCTCCTGGATTGGAAGAATAAATATTGTGAAAATGTCTATGCTACCTAAAGCAATCTACACATTTAATGCAATTCCGATCAAAGTACCATCTATCTTTTTCAAAGAAATGTAACAAATAATCCTAAAATTTATATGGAACCAGAAAAGACCTCGAATAGCCAAAGGGATATTGAAAAAGAAAGCCAAAGTTGGTGGCATCACAATTCTGGACTTCAAGCTCTATTACAAAGCTGTCATCATCAAGACAGCATGGTACTGGCACAAAAACAGACACATAGATCAATGGAACAGAATAGAGAGCCCAGAAATGGACCCTCAACTCTATGGTCAACTAATCTTCGACAAAGCTGGAGAGAATGTCCAATGGAAAAAAGACAGCCTCTTCAATAAATGGTGTTGGGAAAATTGGACAGCCACATGCAGAAAAATGAAATTGGACCATTTCCTTACACCACACATGAAAAGAGACTCAAAATGGATGAAGGAACTCAATGTGATAAAGGAATCCATCAAAATCCTTGAGGAGAACACAGGCAGCAGCCTCTTCGACCTCAGCCGCAGCAACATCTTCGTAGGAACATCGCCAAAGGCAAGGGAAGCAAGAGCAAAAATGAACTATTGGGATTTCATCAAGATCAAAAGCTTTTGCACAGCAAAGGAAACAGTTAACAAAACCAAAAGACAACTGACAGAATGGGAGAAGATATTTGCAAACGACATATCAGATAAAGGACTGGTGTCCAAAATCTATAAAGAGCTTAGCAAACTCAACACCAAAGAACAAATAATTCAATCAAGAAATGGGCAGAGGACATGAACAGACATTTCTGCAAAGAAGACATCCTGATGGCCAACAGACACATGAAAAAGTGCTCCATATCACTCAGCATCAGGGAAATACAAATCAAAACCACAATGAGATATCACCTCACACCAGTCAGAATGGCTAAAATTAACAAGTCAGGAAATGACAGATGCTGGCGAGGATGCGGAGAAAGGGGAACCCTCCTATACTGTTGGTGGGAATGCAAGCTGGTGTAGCCACTATGGAAAACAACATGGAGGTTCCTCAAAATGTTGAAAATAGAACTGCCCTATGACCCAGCAATTGCACTACTGGGTATTTATCCTAAAGATACAAACGTAGTGATCCGAAGGGGCATGTGCACCCGAATGTTTATAGCAGCAATGTCCACAATAGCCAAACTATGGAAAGAACCTAGATGTGCATCAACAGATGAACGGATAAAGAAGATGTGGTATATATACACAATGGAATACTATGCCCCCATCAAAAGAAATGAAATATTGCCATTTGCGACGACGTGGATGGAACTAGAGCGTATCATGCTTAGCGAAATAAGTCAAGCAGAGAAAGACAACTATCATATGATCTCCCTGATATGAGGAAGTGGTGATGCAACATGGGGGCTTAAGGGGGTAGGAGAAGAATAAATGAAACAAGATGGAATTGGGAGGGAGACAAACCATAAGTGACTCTTAATCTCACAAAACAAACTGAGGGTTGCTGGGGGGAGGGGGGTTGGGAGAAGGGGGGTGGGGTTATGGACATTGGGGAGGGTATGTGCTTTGGTGAGTGCTGTGAAGTGTGTAAACCTGGCGATTCACAGACCTGTAACCCTGGGGATAAAAATATATTATATGTTTATAAAAAATTAAAAATTAAAAATTAAAAAAATTTTTTAAAATATCAATACATGCAAAAAACCCTTCATTTATTCAACATTCATCCATGATAAAACTTAGAAAGCTAGTAGTATAAGGGATCTGTTATTATAATTGTCAAATAAAGACCCTAGGTGACCCCATAATAAATGTTCTTTGGTGTTTTCACCTTTTATAATTCTTTTCCCTTAAGTGTAGCCAATATCTGTGACTTGACTCTAGCCATTAGAACATGGCAACTGTAAAGGAATCTTGCAGATATAATTAACTGTTAATTTTGAGTTAATCAAAAAGGGGTTATTCTATGTAAGCCTGATTGAAGCAGGTGAAATCCTTACAAGACGACTGAGCCCTCTCTGCAGGGAAATTCTTACTGGGCTCATGAAGTAAAAAGCTCATGAAGTAAAAAGCCGTATTGGAGAGTGTCGCTCTCGCCAGCAAGAACGACCCGCAAACGTGATGAGGAGCAAACTTCTTTATTAGGGTTTCTATTAGCGTCTCTACTACTATTACTACTACTTCTACTTCTACTTCTAGTATTACTTTTACTTCTACTTCTACTTCTAGTATTACTTTTACTTCTACTACTCTCTCAAGCAAGTTCTGGCAATATATACATGTAGGCGGTCCAGCCCAGTTATCTAGTCACTGCCCTGTGCACTCGGTCTCCTCGTGAACCCTTATGTAACCACAGAGGGCTCTATTGTTCTCAAGCAGTAATCATGCATTTCTCTCTTGGCTCCTGGTGCTGTTCATGCATCAGCCACGAGCGCACCCATACCCTACCTAGCCAATCATTCTCACTTCCTTAATCTTCAGGCATTTTCGTCTACGTGACTCCTTGCATCTGCTGGATGGCTCTCCACAGCTCCCCCTTTTTTATTTGTTTACATGGCAGGGATCGTGCCTGTCTTAGGTTGCCAATCCTCAGCACACATGCTTACCCGTCATCGGGTACTCTCCCGGGTCGAAGAGCCCCTGTCTTAGGTTGCTATGGTGAGGGATCAGTCTTACCCGTCTTTGGCTACCGATCCAGCATACTAAGCCATATCTGGGGGAGGTACCAGCCTCCAGAGCCATCATGGCTTAGACCAAAGCCCGTTGCTATAGCCGCTGTTGTCGCGCAATTCCACAGATGCATTTTAGAAGGAGTACTTGAGCTAGAATCATTAACATGATCAGGGCTCTTATGCCTGCCCAGGTTTTGAGGAATGAGACTGATTGTTATGACATACTAACCCAATTGCTGACGGAGCCAAGAGATACTTGAGTGGCATTCAAGGTGGTACTTTGAGCCTATTGCGAGTGATTAGCTGGTGGTTACGTACAATAGCTTTTACCTTATAAACTTCTGCGAGTATAATTTTAAGTGCACAAGGCAAGAGGTACATGAAAAGAACAATTACCACTAGTACTCCTACAATTGTTACTACAACATACCATGCGTGCGTCAGAGAAGGGAAGTGAGAGAATAAAGAGCTCACAAAGCTTTCGGCAAGCTGAGCAACAGTTAACTTGGCATGAGGAGCCTCCTCAATGTCTAATATTTCTTGATGTAATTGCAACAGATCTAGGGATAGATTGGAGTTAGACCATACCCCCTCGAGATGGCGTTGTACTCGATCCCAAGAAGTCTCAGAGGCATTATATTTTTTAGAGGTTACACAAATCCAATGATAATCGCTATGACACCGGATCCTGGTGCGCAATTTTAAGCTCTGAATTTCCTCCCCTAGAAATCTAACAGTATCATATAATGCATTTAACCGGGTTTCAACCCTTTTATCTATATCTTCCTGAATTCCCAGCACAGTAGAAGTGTTATGTGCGAGCTGGTCCACAGTATCAGCAGCATGCACAGCCTGAGCAAGGGACACAGACGCTGTGGTGGTTGTTGCAATTAGGGTGATTAAGGAAACTATCCCGAGTATCAACAGTCCTAGCTCTCGTCGGGGTCGACTTAGGGCAGCCTGTACGCGCTCCCATAATTCTAAACCGGGGTCAGAATACCATGGTTTGGAAATATTAACTGGGATCATAACAAATGGGGGCTGTTTTACTACTAATAATCCATCGCCTGGTAACATTCCTCGAATACAATTGGTTAGGGTACAGTTATAACAAGAGAAACGATAAGTGGCGTCATCCTTTGTTACTGTAAGGTTTCCTACAACCAGCATGAATGGATGGGGCACACAGGCTTGGGGATATCTGAGTATCTGTCCAATATTCTCATATCCAAATATGGTTTTAACGTTGCTGGTTTGCGGGACAAGCATGGAGGCGCTTCCAAAAGCGGCAATAAGTTTCCATATCTCAGTTTGCACAGGGTAGCCGCACTGTGGAGTGAGAATTGGGGGTATTTTCGGACGGCATTCAGGACATATGGAAGATTTTATAGGCCCCCAATCCCAGAGCTCAAATTTATCTTCTAGTGAGTACTTAGTAGCATATTGTCCTAGGCAGAGCCTCCAGGGTACTCCAATCCCCTTAGCGATACTTAAGTTAGCTGCACAAAGTGGAATATCCCGTGGGGCTATACCAGAGGTCACTATAGTGCTATCAGTAGTGTCAAGGCTAGCTATACACACATCACTGTAATAAGTTCGCGGGGAAACACTCAAACAGCGTGGTATTGCGCGCTTCATCGCAAAGCATATGGGATGTACATCAGAATAGCCCCTGTAGGATATGGCAGCCTGCTGTGGCCGGAGATGAACAGAAGAGGGAGGGCCTAACAAGACAGTATCATTGACATACACAGGAAGAGGGCTCATATCCCATCCCACGGGCTGTAACAGAGGTGGGTCGGGGACGTATGCCCAATATAAAGAGCCCTGGATTGCCAACACGTGTTGCATAAAAATAAGCGTCAGTAACAAACATGAGTTAGGGTGAGAAGATTGCACTCTATGCTGAGCCATTTGAAGAAGGGCTTGAGGCTGGGCAGTCTCTTGT
>NW_022476424.1:0-38797 GCF_009829155.1 Mustela erminea
AAGATCCTAGCTCCTAGGATCCAACAGTACATTCAAAAGATGATCCACCATGACCAGGTGGGCTCTATCCCTGGGTTGCAAGGATGGTTCAACATCGCAAATCAATGTCATGAACAAATTAATTAGCGAAGAGAGAAGAACCACATGGTCAACTCAATTGGTGAAAAAAACGCATTTGAAAAAATCCAGCATCCGTTCTTGACTAAAACACTTCAAAGTAGGGATAGAGGGAACATTCGCCAACTTCCCAAAGTGTGTCTATGAAAACCCCACACTGAATATCATCTTCAATGGGTAAAAGCTGACAGCCTTCTTTTAGAGATCAGGATCATGACAAGGATGCAAAACCTCTCCACTCTTGTTCAACATAGTATTTGAAGTCCTAGCAACAGCAATCAGACAACAAAGAGAAATAAAATGTATCCAAATTGGCAATGAATAAGTCAAACTCACTCTCTTCACAGATGACATACTTTAGATGGAAAACCCAAAAGACTCCACCCCCAAACTACTAGAAATCATACAGCATTTCAAAAATGTGGGAGGATACAAATTCTTTGTACAGAAATCTTGTTCATTAACAATTAAAATTCAGAAGGAGAAATTAGAGAATCAATGCCATTTACTATAACTCCAAAACCATAAGATACCTGGGAATAAACCAAACCAAAGAGGTAAATGATCTGTACACGAGGAACTACAGAACACTCAAGAAAGAAATTGAAGAAAACCAAAAAGGCGGAAGATCATTCCATGCTCATGGATCAGAAGAATAAACAGTCTTAAAATGTCTATACAGCATAGAGGAATCTATCCTTTTAATGCCATTCTGATAAAAATTTCACGGGTATCTTTCAAAGAGCTTGAGCATACAAAAGCCTAAAATTGGTGTGGAATCAGAAGAGAACCCATATTGCTGAGGAAATGTCGAAAAGAAAACCAAAACTGGGAGCATCACGTCACCTGGTTTCAAGGGTTAATACAAAGCTGTGGTCACCAAGACAGCAGGGGACTGGCATGCAAACGGACCCATAGGCCAGTGGAACAGAGTAGAGAGCTCAGATATGGACCATCAACTCTTAGTACAGTAATTTTCAACAAAGCAGGAAAAATATACAGAGGTAAAAAGACAGTCTCTTCAATAAATGGTGGGGGAAAAATTGGAACAGCTATGTGTAGATGAGTGAAACTCGACCATTCTCTGACACCATACACAAAGAGAAACTCAAAATGGATAAAAGACCTCAACGTGAAGCAAGAATCCATCAGACTCTTGGAGGAGAACATAGGCGGTAAACTCTTCAACATTGCCCATAGCAACTTCTTTCAGGAAAGTCTCCAAAGGCAAAGGAATGAAAAGTGAAGGGGAAATTTTGGGACTTCATCAAGATCCAAAACTTCTGAACAGCAGAAGAAACAGTCAACAAAACAAAGAGGCGACCCAAGGAATTCGAGAAGATATTTGCAAGTGACAGGACAGAAAAAGGTTGATATCCAGTATCTAGAAAGAACTCCTCACACTCAACACACACAAAACAGATAATCATATCACCTCACACCAGTCAGAATGGCTAAAATCAACAAGTCAGGAAATGACAGATGTTGGCGAGGATGCGGAGAAAGGGGAACCCTCCTACACTGTTGGTGGGAATGCAAGCTGGTGCAGCCACTCTGGAAAACAGCATGGAGGTTCCTCAAAATGTTGAAAATAGAACTACCCTATGACCCAGCAATTGCACTATTGGGTATTTACCCTAAGGATACAAACGTAGTGATCCAAAGGGGCACGTGCACCCGAATGTTTATAGCAGCAATGTCCACAATAGCCAAACTATGGAAAGAACCTAGATGTCCATCAACAGATGAATGGATCAAGAAGATGTGGTATATATACACAATGGAATACTATGCAGCCATCAAAAGAAATGAAATCTTGCCATTTGCGACAACATGGATGGAACTAGAGCGTATCATGCTTAGCGAAATAAGTCAAGCAGAGAAAGACAACTATCATATGATCTCCTTGATATGAGGAAGTGGTGATGCAACATGGGGGCTTAAGTGGGTAGGAGAAGGATAAAGGAAACAAGATGGGATTGGGAGGGAGACAAACCATAAGTGACTTTTAATCTCACAAAACAAACTGAGGGTTGCTGGGGGGAGGGGGTTAGGGAGAAGGGGGTGGGATTATGGACATTGGGGAGGGTATGTGCTTTGGTGAGTGCTGTGAAGTGTGTAAACCTGGTGATTCACAGACCTGTACCCCTGGGGATAGAGTATTATGCCTCCATCAGAAAGGATGAATACCCAACTTTTGTAGCAACATGGACGGGACTGGAAGAGATTATGCTGAGTGAAATAAGTCAAGCAGAGAGAGTCAATTATCATATGGTTTCACTTATTTGTGGAGCATAACAAATAGCATGGAGGACATGGGGACTTAGAGTGGAGAAGGGAGTTGGGGGAAATTGGAAGGGGAGGTGAACCATGAGAGACTATGGACTCTGAAAAACAATCTGAGGGTTTTGAAGGGACGGGGGGTGGGAGGTTGGGGTACCAGGTGGTGGGTATTATAGAGGGCACGGATTGCATGGAGCACGGGGTGTGGTGCAAAAATAATGAATACTGTTATGCTGGAAATAAAAAAAAATAAATAAAATAAAAAATAAATTAAATATTAAAAAAAAAAAAATGGGCAGAAGATAAGAAAAGACACTACTCCAATGAAGACATACAAATGGCTATCAGACACATGAAAAAATGCTCATCATCAGTTGCCATTAGGGAGATGCACATTAAAACCACCTTGAGATATCACCTGACACCAGTTAGAGCAGCCAAAATTAGCAAGATAGGAATCAACATGTGTTGGAGAGGATGTGGAGAAAGGGGAACCCTCTTAAACTGTTGGTGGGAATGCAAGTCGGTGCAGCCATTTTGGAGAACAGTGCGGAGATTACTCAAGAAATTAGAAATAGAGCTTCCCTAGGACCCTGCAATTGTACTACTGGGTATTTACCACAAAGATACAGATGGAGTGAAAAGAAAGGTCATCTGTACCCCAATGTTTATTGCAGCAATGGCCATGGTCGCCAAACTGTGGATAGAACCAAGATGCCCTTCAAACGGATAAATGGATAAGTAAGATGTGGTCCATGGACACTACAGAGTATTAAGCCTCCATTCACAAAGGATGAATATCCAACTTTTGTAGCAACATGGACGGGAATGGAAGAGATTCTGCTGAGTGAAATAAGTCAAGCAGAGAGAGTCAATTATCATATGGTTTCACTTCTGTGTGGAGTATAACAAATAGCATGGAGGACAAGGGGAGATGGAGAGGAGAAGGGAGTGGAGCGAAATTGGAAGGGGAGGTGAACCATGAGAGACTATGGACTCTGAAAAACAATCTGAGGGCATTGAAAGCATGGTGAGTGGGAGGTTGGGGTAACTGAGTGGTGTGTATAAGAGAGAGGTCATGGATTGAATGGAGCACTGTGTGTGGTGCAAAAACAATGAATACTGTTACACTGAAAAGAAACAAAACAAAAAAAAACAGTTGCATGCCAATAAGCTAAGCAACCTAGGTGAAATGGATGCATTCCTAGAAAACTATAAAATACCAAAATTGAACCAGGAAGCTATTTACAACCTGAATAGACCATTATCCAGTAACGAGATTGTAGCAGTGATTAGAAAACTCCCCAATAACAAGAGCCCAGGACCTGATGGCTTCACTTGGGAATGCTACCAAACTTTCAGAGAAGAAATAATGCCTATTCTCTTGAAGACTTTTCCAAAAATGGGAGAAGAAGGAAAACTCCCACTTTTTATGGAGCCAGCATCACCCTGAACCCCAAACCAGGCAAAGACCTCACCAAAACGGAGAATTTCAGACCAATATCACTGATGAATTTGGGTACTAAGAATTTTAACAATATCGTAGCTCATAGAATGCAACAGTACATTAAATAGATTACCCACCATGACCAGGTGGGATCTATCCCTGGGTTGCAAGGGTGGTTCAACTATTGTAAATCGATCAATGTCATAAACAAATTAATAAGTGAAGAGAGAAGAACAACATGGTCCTCTCAATTGGTGAAAAAAACGCATTTGACAAAATCCAGCATCCCTTCTTTTTTTTTTTTAAAGATTTTTATTTATTTATTTATTTGACAGAGAGAGATTACAAGTAGGCAGAGAGGCAGGCAGAGAGAGAGAGAGAGAGAGAGAAGCAGGCTGCCTGCCGAGCAGGAGCCCGATGCGGGACTCGATCCCAGGACCCTGAGATCATGACCTGAGCTGAAGGCAGCGGCTTAACCCACTGAGCCACCCAGGTGCCCCAGCATCCCTTCTTGATTAAAGCACTTCAAAGTATCTTGAAAGAAGTTGCTGTGGCTGATATCGAAGAGATTACTGCTTATGTTCTCCTCTAGAATTCTGATGGATTCCTGTCTCACGTTGAGGTCTTATCCATTTTGAGTTTATCTTTGTGAATGGTGTAAGAGAATGGTCAAGTTTCATTCTTCTACATATAGCTGTCCAGTTTTCCCAGCACCATTTATTGAAGAGACTGTCCTTTTTCCACTGTATATTTTTTCCTGCTTTGTCGAAAATTATTTGACCATAGAGTTGAGGGTCCATATGTGGATTCTCTACTCTGTTCCACTGCTCTATGTCTCTGTTTTTAGGTCAGTACCATGCTGTCTTGGTGATCACAGCTTTGTAGTAAAGCTTGAAATCAGGTAGCATGATGCCCCCAGTTTTATTTTTGTTTTTCAACATTTGCTTAGCGATTCGGGGTCTCTTCTCGTTCCATACACATTTTTGGATTATTTGTTCCAGCTCTTTAAAGAATACCGGTGGAATTTTGATCGGAATGGCATTAAAAGTATAGATTGCTCTAGGCAGTATAGACACTTTAACAATGTTTTTTCTTCCAATCCAAGAGCATGGAATGGTCTTCCATCTTTTTGTGTCTCCTTCAATTTCTTTCATGAGTGTTTTGTAGTTCCTTGAATACAGATCCCTTACCTCTTTGGTTAGGTTTATTCCCAGGTATCTTATAGTTCTTGGTGCTATGGAAAATGGAATCGATTCTCTAATTTCCCTTTCTGTATTTTCATTGTTAGTGTATAAGAAAGCCACTGATTTCTGTACATTGACTTTGTATCCTGCCATGTTGCTGAATTGCTATATGAGAGCTAGTAGTTTTGGGGTGGAGTCTTTTGGGTTTTCCTTATAAAGAGTCATGTCATCTGCGAAGAGCTAGTGTTTGACTTCTTCATTGCCAATTTGGATAGATTTTATTTCTCTTTGTTGTCTGATTGCTGTTGCTAGAACTTCTAATACTATGTTGAACAAGAGTGGTGAGAGTGGACATCCTTGTCGTGTTCCTGATCTCAACGGGAAGGCTTCAATCTTTTTCCCATCGAGGATGATATTTGCTGTGGTTCTTTCATAGATAGATTTGATGAAGTTCAGGAATGTTCCCTCTATCCCTATACTTTGAAGCATATTAATCAGGAACAGATGCTAGATTTTTTCAACTGCTTTTTCTGCATCGATTGAGAAGACCATGTGGTTCTTCTCTCTTCACTTCACGGGACTGGAAGAGATTCTGCTGAGTGAAATAAGTCAAGCAGAGAGAGTCAATTATATGGTTTCACTTATTTGTGGAACATAACAAATAGCATGGAGGACATGGGGAGTTAGAGAGGAGAAGAGAGTTGGGGGAAATTGGAAGGGGAGGTGAACCATGAGAGACTATGGACTATGAAAACAATCTGATGGTTTTAAAGGGGTGGGGGGGTGGAAGGTCAGGGTACCAGGTGGTGGGAATTATAGAGGTCATGGATGCATGGAGCACTGGGTGTGGTGCAAAAATAATGAATTCTGTTATGCTGAAAATAAATAAAATATAAGTTAAAAAATAAAAAAAAGCAAGAATTGGGCATTCAACCAGCTGAGTCACCCTTGAGTGCCCCTTGGGTGGCTAATATTCTCTTCAGCTTTGTTATTATCTGTATCCAGCCCATGGAAGGGGAAAGAATGTGTGAAGGAGTCACACCTATTTCTTCAAAAAGCTTTGGCCTGAAAAAGCCTACCACTCTTTTCATATTCCTTTGGAAGAATCCCACATATGATCACACCTAAATGAGAGAGAGGTTGGAAAATGTAATCTAAAGTTCAGGATGACACCTGGATTTTTGGTGAAAATCTAGCAGGCAGAGCCATCATGCCCTTTAAAAGGATACTTGCCCTGGAGATATTACAAGGGCAAAACTACATCAATGAAGATTACATGTACCTCTATAAATTAAAAGGGGGAGCATCTTTCTAATATGGAATGGACAATTCAAGAAATAATACAGGTAGAAATAAGAATAGATTTAGAGCCTGATGATCTGAGTTCAAAGATGACTAAATTATTTGCTTTTCTAGGCTTTAGTATCTATATGTAAAAAAAGCAGTTTTTCTACACTTCGAAAGTGTTATACAAATCAAAACATTTATAAATCCGAGTATATTTTTCTTCAAGTTAAACAAAAATATAATATATAAAGAGAAAATCTTAAAGTGAGGTTTTTGGAAAAAGTAATCATCAGCAATATAAGAGCTTGAAGAATTTTCCCTGTCCTGTAACACCAATATTTCCTAACTAATGGCCTCGAAATAGTCCTGCTTAATATGGATAAATTGGAATGATAGTAAATTTTGCCTTTTGGTAACATGTACTCTGAAAGACAGATGTTTAACGGGTAGCATGATATAAGCTGAAGATGTTCTTTTGCTTGATTTACCCTGTGCCTATAATTCAGGTCTTTTTTACTATTCCTCACCAAAGAAACCCAGGGCCTTCTGGGGAGTCGCAAGTCCTGGATTTTAGGACAGGGAAGAGGATGTGCCTGGGAGATCCTATTTTCAGAAGGCAATGTTGCTCTAAACAAATAATTGAAAAAAATAAGAAGATTATGTCTATTGAAGATATCTGAAATGTGATGGAATAGGGCAGGTCTGAAAAATGAGTTTCAATGATATGTGCTTGAAATACAAGATTCAGATCAAACTGAGATCCACAAAAAATAAAATTCATGCTAATATTTTATGTAAAACACGATATATCAAAACACAGAAGTTGAATGAATGTGTTTGTAGGTGTGTCTCTGTGCTTTTCAGTAAGTAAAGATTGTTGGAACAATGCTACTCTCTGTAAAAAACAGGCTCTAGTATATGTGTGTTCTTAGGAGGTAAAGTTAGTCGAACAGATCCCTTTACTCTGTACAGCTGACTCAGGACCTAGACTGACTGACCATCTTCCACACATGGCTTTCAAGATTTCCCTAGAGTTCATCTCCATCTCAGTTAGTGATAAGGGTAAAAAAATGGAAAAATACATACAGGAAGCTTATATGAACCATTCCAATCAGTGATAGACAAGATTTCTACTCCTATCTCATCAACTAAAACACTGTAAAGAAGCTGGGAAACAGAATTACTCCATGCCAGGGAAGAAAAAGACATCATAAACTGCTAATGATCTCTATCATGTAATGAGTTATAAATTGTAATAATCATAATATATATGTGGTTGGTGCTAGATAGCCAATTAAGAATGTCATTGCTAATTATTGGTATTGTAAGAAAAGTGTTGAATAATATTTCTGGATTTGGGGTTATCGGGACATAATGCTTATGGTTTTAACTCCACAGAGTTAATTTATCCTATCTATTAGGAATATGAGATGTGAGACAGGGTTTTTCAGAAACAAATGAGAAAGCCTTTAAATAAACTGTACCTTTCAGGATATAATGACCCAAGATGAAGCAATTTCTAAAAACAAGCTATGTATTTTTCTTCCGACACAAACAGGTTAATTGTAATTAGGGAATTTCAGATTGCTCATTTATTGGAGAGCAGATAATGTCTTGATATGAAGATTAGGATTTGGGTGGTGAGTGTTTGCCAGACTGAAGGGATACGGATAGTTCTTTAAAATGTAAAGTCATAAACTTGCAGGATCCATTTTTGTGAAAATCCTGAAACCTTTAATACACTTTCATCCTCATGTTTTTCTTTTAATAAAAGAAAGTTTTAGAAGAAAAAAAATAATGAATACTGTTATGCTGAACATAAATAAAAAATAAAAAAAAATTGTCTCCAAAGGCAAAGAAAACAAAAGCGAAGATGAATTTTTGGGACTTCATCAAGATCAGATGCTTCTGCACAGCAAAGGAAATGGTCATCAAAACAAAGAGGCAACCCACGGAATGGGAGAAGATATTTGCAAATGACAGTACAGACAAAAGGTTGATATCCAGGATCTATAAAGAACTCCTCAGACTCAAAACACAGAAAACAGATGATCATATAAAATAATGGACAGAGGATAAGAACAGACACTTCTCTAATGGAGACTTACAAATATCTCACAGACACATGAATAAATGTTCATCATCAATAGCCATCAAGGCAATGCAGATTAAAACGGTTTTGAGATACCACCTTACACCAGTTAGAATGGCCAAAATTAGCAAGATAGGGAACAACATGTGTTGGAAAGGATGTGAAGAAAGGGGAACACTCTTACAGTGTTGGATAGAATGCAAATTGGTGCAGCCACTTTGGAAAGCAGTGTGGAGATTCCTCAAGAAATTAACAATAGAGCTTCCCTATGACTGTGCAATTGCACTACTGGGTATTTACCTCAAAGATACACATGGAGTAAAAGTAAGGGCCATCTCTACCCCAATGTTTACAGCTGCATGGCCATGGTCACCAAACTGTGGATAGAACCAAGATGCCCTTCAAAGGACGAATGGATAAGGAAGATGTGGTCCATATACACTATGGAATATTATGCCTCCATCTGAAAGGTTGAATACCCAACTATTGTAGCAACATAGATGGGACTGGAAGAGATTCTGCTGAGTGAAATAAGTCAAGCAGATAGACCCAATTATCATATGGTTTCACTTCTGTGTGGAGCATAACAAATAGCATGGAGGACTAGGGGAGATGGAAAGAAGGGAGTTGAGGGAAACTGGAAGGTGAGGTGAAGCACGAGAGACTATGGATGCTGAAAATGAATTTGAGGGTTTTGAAGTGGCAGGGGTGGGCCATTGGGGGAGCCAAGTGGTGGGTATTAGAGAGGGCACGGACTACATGGAGCACTGGGTGTAGGGCAAAAAAAATGAACTCTGTTACACTGAAAAGAAATTAAAAAAAAGTGTTCTATGCCAAAAAGCTAAGCAAAATAGGTGAAATAGATGCATTCCTAGAAAACTATAACATCTCAACACTGAACCTGGAAGAAATGTACATCCTGTACAATAGACTGTTATCCAGTAATGAGACTGAAGCAGGGATCAAAAACCTCCCAAAAAACAAGAACCCAGGACCCGAAGGCTTCCCTGGGGAATTCTACCAACGTTTCCGAGAAGAAATAACACCTATTCTCCTGAAGCTCTTTCCAAAAATGGAAGCAGAAGGAAAACTTCCAGACTCTTTATATGAACCCAGCATTACCCTGATCCCCAAACCACACAAAGACCTCAACAAAATGGAGAATATCATACCAATATCACTGATGAATATGGATGCTAAGATTCTCAACAAGATTCTAGCTCATAGGATCCAACAGTACATTCAAAAGATTATCACCGAGACCAAGTGGGATCTATCCCTGGGTTGCAAGGATGGTTCAACATTTGCAAATCAATCAATGTCATATAACAAATTAATAACCTAAGAGTGAAGAACCACATGGTCCTCTCAATTGATGAATAAAAGCACTTGTCAAAATCCAGCATCCATTCCTGAATTAAAATGCTTCAAAGTATAGGGATAGAGGGAGCATTCTTCAACTTCATGAAATGAATCTATAAAAAACTGACAGTGAATATCATTCTCATTGGGTAAAATCTGACAGCCTTCCCTTTGAGATCAGGAACATGACAAGGATGCCCACTATCCCAAATCTTGTTCAATACAGTATTTGAGGTCCTAGCAACAGCAATCAGACAAAAAAGAGAAATAAAAGTTATCCAAATTGGCAATGAAGTAGTCAATCTCTCTCTCTTCACAGATGACATACTGTATACGGAAAACCCAAAAGACTCCCCACCCCAATCTTCTAGAACTCATACAGAAATTCAATAATGTGGCAGGATACAAAATCATTGTACAGAAATCTGTGGCTTTCTTATACATTAACTATGAAAATACAGAAACAACATAAGAGAATTAATTCCATTTACTACAGCTCCAAAACCATAAGACACCTGGGAATAAATCAAATCAAAGAGGTAAAGGGTCTGTACTCGAGGAACTACAGAACACTCATCAAAGTAATTGAGAAAAAGGAAAAGAGACAAGCCCATTCCATGCTCATGGATCAGAAGAATAAACAATGGTAAATAGTCTATTCTGCCTAGAGTAATCTATCCTTTTAATGCCATTATGATCAAAATTGCACCAGTATATTTCAAAGAGCAGGAGAAAATAGAAGCCTAAAATTTGCATAAAATCTAAGGAGTACCGTATTTCTACAGAAATGCCAAAAAGAAAAATAAAACTGGGAACATTATGTTGCCAGATTTCAAGGGATACTACAAAACTGTGATAACCAAGGAAGCATGGTACTTCCATAAAAACAGACACATTGACCAGTGGAACAGACCATGGTGCTCAGATATGGGCCATCAACTCTATGGTCAAAAAATCTTCAACAAAGCAGGAAAAAATATACATTAGAAAAAAGATAGTCTCTTTAATAAATGTTGCTGGGAAAATTGGGACAGCTATGTGTGGATGAATGAAACTCGACCATTCTCTTACACCATATCAAAGAGAAACTTGAAATGGATAAAAGACCTCAAAGTGAGGCAGGAATCCAGCAGAACTGGATAGGAGAAAATAGTCAGTAACATCGTCAACACTGACCACAGCAAATTCTTTCAAGATATGTCTCCAAAGGCAAAGAAAACAAAAGCAAAGATGAACTTCTGGGACTTCATCAAGGTCAAAAGTTTCTGCATAGCAAAGGAAACAGTTAAGAAAACAAAGAGGCAACACACGGAAAGGGAGAAGATATTTGCAAATGACAGTACAGTCAAAAGGTTGATAGCCAGGATCTATAAAGAACACCTCCAACTCAACACACACAAAACAGATAATCATATAAAAAATGGGCAGAATATATGAACAAACACTTCTCCAAAGAACACATACAAATGGCTATCAAACACAGGAAAACTTGTTCATCATCAATAGCCGTCAGGGATGTGCAAATTAAAACCACATTGTGATACAAAGTTACACCAGTTAGGACGACCAAAATTAAAAAGACAGGAAACAACATGTGTTAGGGAGAATGTGGAGAAAGTGGTGGTGGGAATGCAAGTTGGTGGAGCCAGTTTGGAAAGCAGTGTGGAGATTCCTCAAGAAATTAACAATAGAGCTTCCCTATGACCTTGCAATTGCACTACTGGATATTTACTCCAAAGATACAGATGGAGTGAAAAGAGGGGCCATCTGTACCCCCATGTTGATAGCAACAATGGCCATGGTCGACAAACTGAAGAAAGAACCAAGTTGCCCTTCAACGGACGAATGCATAATGAAGATGTGGTCCATATACACTATGGAGTATTATGCATCCATCAGAAAGGATGAGTACCCAACTTTTGTAGCAACATAGATGGGATTGGAAGATATTCTGCTGAGTGAAATAAGTCAAGCAGAGAGAGGCAATTATCATATGGTTTCACTTCTGTGTGGAGTATAACAAATAGCATGGAGGACAAGGGGAGATGGAGAGGAGAAGGGAGTGGAGCGAAATTGGAAGGGGAGGTGAACCATGAGAGACTATGGACTCTGAAAAACAATCTGAGGGCATTGAAAGCATGGTGAGTGGGAGGTTGGGGTAACTGAGTGGTGTGTATAAGAGAGAGGTCATGGATTGAATGGAGCACTGTGTGTGGTGCAAAAACAATGAATACTGTTACACTGAAAAGAAACAAAAAAAAAAAAAAACAGTTGCATGCCAATAAGCTAAGCAACCTAGGTGAAATGGATGCATTCCTAGAAAACTATAAAATACCAAAATTGAACCAGGAAGCTATTTACAACCTGAATAGACCATTATCCAGTAACGAGATTGTAGCAGTGATTAGAAAACTCCCCAATAACAAGAGCCCAGGACCTGATGGCTTCACTTGGGAATGCTACCAAACTTTCAGAGAAGAAATAATGCCTATTCTCTTGAAGACTTTTCCAAAAATGGGAGAAGAAGGAAAACTCCCACTTTTTATGGAGCCAGCATCACCCTGAACCCCAAACCAGGCAAAGACCTCACCAAAACGGAGAATTTCAGACCAATATCACTGATGAATTTGGGTACTAAGAATTTTAACAATATCGTAGCTCATAGAATGCAACAGTACATTAAATAGATTACCCACCATGACCAGGTGGGATCTATCCCTGGGTTGCAAGGGTGGTTCAACTATTGTAAATCGATCAATGTCATAAACAAATTAATAAGTGAAGAGAGAAGAACAACATGGTCCTCTCAATTGGTGAAAAAAACGCATTTGACAAAATCCAGCATCCCTTCTTTTTTTTTTTTAAAGATTTTTATTTATTTATTTATTTGACAGAGAGAGATTACAAGTAGGCAGAGAGGCAGGCAGAGAGAGAGAGAGAGAGAGAGAGAGAGAGAAGCAGGCTGCCTGCCGAGCAGGAGCCCGATGCGGGACTCGATCCCAGGACCCTGAGATCATGACCTGAGCTGAAGGCAGCGGCTTAACCCACTGAGCCACCCAGGTGCCCCAGCATCCCTTCTTGATTAAAGCACTTCAAAGTATCTTGAAAGAAGTTGCTGTGGCTGATATCGAAGAGATTACTGCTTATGTTCTCCTCTAGAATTCTGATGGATTCCTGTATCACGTTGAGGTCTTATCCATTTTGAGTTTATCTTTGTGAATGGTGTAAGAGAATGGTCAAGTTTCATTCTTCTACATATAGCTGTCCAGTTTTCCCAGCACCATTTATTGAAGAGACTGTCCTTTTTCCACTGTATATTTTTTCCTGCTTTGTCGAAAATTATTTGACCATAGAGTTGAGGGTCCATATGTGGATTCTCTACTCTGTTCCACTGCTCTATGTCTCTGTTTTTAGGTCAGTACCATGCTGTCTTGGTGATCACAGCTTTGTAGTAAAGCTTGAAATCAGGTAGCATGATGCCCCCAGTTTTATTTTTGTTTTTCAACATTTGCTTAGCGATTCGGGGTCTCTTCTCGTTCCATACATATTTTTGGATTATTTGTTCCAGCTCTTTAAAGAATACCGGTGGAATTTTAATCGGAATGGCATTAAAAGTATAGATTGCTCTAGGCAGTATAGACACTTTAACAATGTTTTTTCTTCCAATCCAAGAGCATGGAATGGTCTTCCATCTTTTTGTGTCTCCTTCAATTTCTTTCATGAGTGTTTTGTAGTTCCTCAAATACAGATCCCTTACCTCTTTGGTTAGGTTTATTCCCAGGTATCTTATAGTTCTTGGTGCTATGGAAAATGGAATCGATTCTCTAATTTCCCTTTCTGTATTTTCATTGTTAGTGTATAAGAAAGCCACTGATTTCTGTACATTGACTTTGTATCCTGCCATGTTGCTGAATTGCTATATGAGAGCTAGTAGTTTTGGGGTGGAGTCTTTTGGGTTTTCCTTATAAAGAGTCATGTCATCTGCGAAGAGCTAGTGTTTGACTTCTTCATTGCCAATTTGGATAGATTTTATTTCTCTTTGTTGTCTGATTGCTGTTGCTAGAACTTCTAATACTATGTTGAACAAGAGTGGTGAGAGTGGGCATCCTTGTCGTGTTCCTGATCTCAACGGGAAGGCTTCAATCTTTTTCCCATCGAGGATGATATTTGCTGTGGTTCTTTCATAGATAGATTTGATGAAGTTCAGGAATGTTCCCTCTATCCCTATACTTTGAAGCATATTAATCAGGAACAGATGCTAGATTTTTTCAACTGCTTTTTCTGCATCGATTGAGAAGACCATGTGGTTCTTCTCTCTTCACTTCACGGGACTGGAAGAGATTCTGCTGAGTGAAATAAGTCAAGCAGAGAGAGTCAATTATATGGTTTCACTTATTTGTGGAACATAACAAATAGCATGGAGGACATGGGGAGTTAGAGAGGAGAAGAGAGTTGGGGGAAATTGGAAGGGGAGGTGAACCATGAGAGACTATGGACTATGAAAACAATCTGATGGTTTTAAAGGGGTGGGGGGGTGGAAGGTCAGGGTACCAGGTGGTGGGAATTATAGAGGTCATGGATGCATGGAGCACTGGGTGTGGTGCAAAAATAATGAATTCTGTTATGCTGAAAATAAATAAAATATAAGTTAAAAAATAAAAAAAAGCAAGAATTGGGCATTCAACCAGCTGAGTCACCCTTGAGTGCCCCTTGGGTGGCTAATATTCTCTTCAGCTTTGTTATTATCTGTATCCAGCCCATGGAAGGGGAAAGAATGTGTGAAGGAGTCACACCTATTTCTTCAAAAAGCTTTGGCCTGAAAAAGCCTACCACTCTTTTCATATTCCTTTGGAAGAATCCCACATATGATCACACCTAAATGAGAGAGAGGTTGGAAAATGTAATCTAAAGTTCAGGATGAGACCTGGATTTTTGGTGAAAATCTAGCAGGCAGAGCCATCATGCCCTTTAAAAGGATACTTGCCCTGGAGATATTACAAGGGCAAAACTACATCAATGAAGATTACATGTACCTCTATAAATTAAAAGGGGGAGCATCTTTCTAATATGGAATGGACAATTCAAGAAATAATACAGGTAGAAATAAGAATAGATTTAGAGCCTGATGATCTGAGTTCAAAGATGACTAAATTATTTGCTTTTCTAGGCTTTAGTATCTATATGTAAAAAAAGCAGTTTTTCTACACTTCGAAAGTGTTATACAAATCAAAACATTTATAAATCCGAGTATATTTTTCTTCAAGTTAAACAAAAATGTAATATATAAAGAGAAAATCTTAAAGTGAGGTTTTTGGAAAAAGTAATCATCAGCAATATAAGAGCTTGAAGAATTTTCCCTGTCCTGTAACACCAATATTTCCTAACTAATGGCCTCGAAATAGTCCTGCTTAATATGGATAAATTGGAATGATAGTAAATTTTGCCTTTTGGTAACATGTACTCTGAAAGACAGATGTTTAACGGGTAGCATGATATAAGCTTAAGACGTTCTTTTGCTTGATTTACCCTGTGCCTATAATTCAGGTCTTTTTTACTATTCCTCACCAAAGAAACCCAGGGCCTTCTGGGGAGTCGCAAGTCCTGGATTTTAGGACAGGGAAGAGGATGTGCCTGGGAGATCCTATTTTCAGAAGGCAATGTTGCTCTAAACAAATAATTGAAAAAAATAAGAAGATTATGTCTATTGAAGATATCTGAAATGTGATGGAATAGGGCAGGTCTGAAAAATGAGTTTCAATGATATGTGCTTGAAATACAAGATTCAGAGCAAACTGAGATCCACAAAAAATAAAATTCATGCTAATATTTTATGTAAAACACGATATATCAAAACACAGAAGTTGAATGAATGTGTTTGTAGGTGTGTCTCTGTGCTTTTCAGTAAGTAAATATTGTTGGAACAATGCTACTCTCTGTAAAAAACAGGCTCTAGTATATGTGTGTTCTTAGGAGGTAAAGTTAGTCGAACAGATCCCTTTACTCTGTACAGCTGACTCAGGACCTAGACTGACTGACCATCTTCCACACATGGCTTTCAAGATTTCCCTAGAGTTCATCTCCATCTCAGTTAGTGATAAGGGTAAAAAAATGGAAAAATACATACAGGAAGCTTATATGAACCATTCCAATCAGTGATAGACAAGATTTCTACTCCTATCTCATCAACTAAAACACTGCAAGGAAGCTGGGAAACAGAATTACTCCATGCCAGGGAAGAAAAAGACATCATAAACTGCTAATGATCTCTATCATGTAATGAGTTATAAATTGTAATAATCATAATATATATGTGGTTGTTGCTAGATAGCCAATTAAGAATGTCATTGCTAATTATTGGTATTGTAAGAAAAGTGTTGAATAATATTTCTGGATTTGGGGTTATCAGGACATAATGCTTATGGTTTTAACTCCACAGAGTTAATTTATCCTATCTATTAGGAATATGAGATGTGAGACAGGGTTTTTCAGAAACAAATGAGAAAGCCTTTAAATAAACTGTACCTTTCAGGATATAATGACCCAAGATGAAGCAATTTCTAAAAACAAGCTATGTATTTTTCTTCCGACACAAACAGGTTAATTGTAATTAGGGAATTTCAGATTGCTTATTTATTGGAGAGCAGATAATGTCTTGATATGAAGATTAGGATTTGGGTGGTGAGTGTTTGCCAGACTGAAGGGATACGGATAGTTCTTTAAAATGTAAAGTCATAAACTTGCAGGATCCATTTTTGTGAAAATCCTGAAACCTTTAATACACTTTCATCCTCATGTTTTTCTTTTAATAAAAGAAAGTTTAAGAAGAAAAAAAATAATGAATACTGTTATGCTGAACATAAATAAAAAATAAAAAAAAATTGTCTCCAAAGGCAAAGAAAACAAAAGCGAAGATGAATTTTTGGGACTTCATCAAGATCAGATGCTTCTGCACAGCAAAGGAAATGGTCATCAAAACAAAGAGGCAACCCACGGAATGGGAGAAGATATTTGCAAATGACAGTACAGACAAAAGGTTGATATCCAGGATCTATAAAGAACTCCTCAGACTCAAAACACAGAAAACAGATGATCATATAAAATAATGGACAGAGGATAAGAACAGACACTTCTCTAATGGAGACTTACAAATATCTCACAGACACATGAATAAATGTTCATCATCAATAGCCATCAAGGCAATGCAGATTAAAACGGTTTTGAGATACCACCTTACACCAGTTAGAATGGCCAAAATTAGCAAGATAGGGAACAACATGTGTTGGAAAGGATGTGAAGAAAGGGGAACACTCTTACAGTGTTGGATAGAATGCAAATTGGTGCAGCCACTTTGGAAAGCAGTGTGGAGATTCCTCAAGAAATTAACAATAGAGCTTCCCTATGACTGTGCAATTGCACTACTGGGTATTTACCTCAAAGATACACATGGAGTAAAAGGAAGGGCCATCTCTACCCCAATGTTTACAGCTGCATGGCCATGGTCACCAAACTGTGGATAGAACCAAGATGCCCTTCAAAGGACGAATGGATAAGGAAGATGTGGTCCATATACACTATGGAATATTATGCCTCCATCTGAAAGGTTGAATACCCAACTATTGTAGCAACATAGATGGGACTGGAAGAGATTCTGCTGAGTGAAATAAGTCAAGCAGATAGACCCAATTATCATATGGTTTCACTTCTGTGTGGAGCATAACAAATAGCATGGAGGACTAGGGGAGATGGAAAGAAGGGAGTTGAGGGAAACTGGAAGGTGAGGTGAAGCACGAGAGACTATGGACGCTGAAAATGAATTTGAGGGTTTTGAAGTGGCAGGGGTGGGCCATTGGGGGAGCCAAGTGGTGGGTATTAGAGAGGGCACGGACTACATGGAGCACTGGGTGTAGGGCAAAAAAAATGAACTCTGTTACACTGAAAAGAAATTAAAAAAAAAGTGTTCTATGCCAAAAAGCTAAGCAAAATAGGTGAAATAGATGCATTCCTAGAAAACTATAACATCTCAACACTGAACCTGGAAGAAATGTACATCCTGTACAATAGACTGTTATCCAGTAATGAGACTGAAGCAGGGATCAAAAACCTCCCAAAAAACAAGAACCCAGGACCCGAAGGCTTCCCTGGGGAATTCTACCAACGTTTCCGAGAAGAAATAACACTTATTCTCCTGAAGCTCTTTCCAAAAATGGAAGCAGAAGGAAAACTTCCAGACTCTTTATATGAACCCAGCATTACCCTGATCCCCAAACCACACAAAGACCTCAACAAAATGGAGAATATCATACCAATATCACTGATGAATATGGATGCTAAGATTCTCAACAAGATTCTAGCTCATAGGATCCAACAGTACATTCAAAAGATTATCACCGAGACCAAGTGGGATCTATCCCTGGGTTGCAAGGATGGTTCAACATTTGCAAATCAATCAATGTCATATAACAAATTAATAACCTAAGAGTGAAGAACCACATGGTCCTCTCAATTGATGAATAAAAGCACTTGTCAAAATCCAGCATCCATTCCTGAATTAAAATGCTTCAAAGTATAGGGATAGAGGGAGCATTCTTCAACTTCATGAAATGAATCTATAAAAACTGACAGTGAATATCATTCTCATTGGGTAAAATCTGACAGCCTTCCCTTTGAGATCAGGAACATGACAAGGATGCCCACTATCCCCACTCTTGTTCAATACAGTATTTGAGGTCCTAGCAACAGCAATCAGACAAAAAAGAGAAATAAAAGTTATCCAAATTGGCAATGAAGTAGTCAAGCTCTCTCTCTTCACAGATGACATACTGTATACGGAAAACCCAAAAGACTCCCCACCCCAATCTTCTAGAACTCATACAGAAATTCAATAATGTGGCAGGATACAAAATCATTGTACAGAAATCTGTGGCTTTCTTATACATTAACTATGAAAATACAGAAACAACATAAGAGAATTAATTCCATTTACTACAGCTCCAAAACCATAAGATACCTGGGAATAAATCAAATCAAAGAGGTAAAGGGTCTGTACTCGAGGAACTACAGAACACTCATCAAAGTAATTGAGAAAAAGGAAAAGAGACAAGCCCATTCCATGCTCATGGATCAGAAGAATAAACAATGGTAAATAGTCTATTCTGCCTAGAGTAATCTATCCTTTTAATGCCATATGATCAAAATTGCACCAGTATATTTCAAAGAGCAGGAGAAAATAGAAGCCTAAAATTTGCATAAAATCTAAGGAGTACCGTATTTCTACAGAAATGCCAAAAAGAAAAATAAAACTGGGAGCATTATGTTGCCAGATTTCAAGGGATACTACAAAACTGTGATAACCAAGGAAGCATGGTACTTCCATAAAAACAGACACATTGACCAGTGGAACAGACCATGGTGCTCAGATATGGACCATCAACTCTATGGTCAAAAAATCTTCAACAAAGCAGGAAAAAATATACATTAGAAAAAAGACAGTCTCTTTAATAAATGTTGCTGGGAAAATTGGGACAGCTATGTGTAGATGAATGAAACTCGACCATTCTCTTACACCATATCAAAGAGAAACTTGAAATAGATAAAAGACCTCAAAGTGAGGCAGGAATCCAGCAGAACTGGATAGGAGAAAATAGTCAGTAACATCGTCAACACTGACCACAGCAAATTCTTTCAAGATATGTCTCCAAAGGCAAAGAAAACAAAAGCAAAGATGAACTTCTGGGACTTCATCAAGATCAAAAGTTTCTGCATAGCAAAGGAAACAGTTAAGAAAACAAAGAGGCAACACACGGAAAGGGAGAAGATATTTGCAAATGACAGTACAGTCAAAAGGTTGATAGCCAGGATCTATAAAGAACACCTCCAACTCAACACACACAAAACAGATAATCATATAAAAAATGGGCAGAATATATGAACAAACACTTCTCCAAAGAACACATACAAATGGCTATCAAACACAGGAAAACTTGTTCATCATCAATAGCCGTCAGGGATGTGCAAATTAAAACCACATTGTGATACAAAGTTACACCAGTTAGGACGACCAAAATTAAAAAGACAGGAAACAACATGTGTTAGGGAGAATGTGGAGAAAGTGGTGGTGGGAATGCAAGTTGGTGGAGCCAGTTTGGAAAACAGTGTGGAGATTCCTCAAGAAATTAACAATAGAGCTTCCCTATGACCTTGCAATTGCACTACTGGATATTTACTCCAAAGATACAGATGGAGTGAAAAGAGGGGCCATCTGTACCCCCATGTTGATAGCAACAATGGCCATGGTCGACAAACTGAAGAAAGAACCAAGTTGCCCTTCAACGGACGAATGCATAATGAAGATGTGGTCCATATACACTATGGAGTATTATTCATCCATCAGAAAGGATGAGTACCCAACTTTTGTAGCAACATAGATGGGATTGGAAGATATTCTGCTGAGTGAAATAAGTCAAGCAGAGAGAGGCAATTATCAAACGGCTTTACTGATGTGAGGAGCATAGCAAATAGCATGGAGGACAAGGGGAGATGGAGAGGAGAAGGGAGTTGAGAGAAATTGGTAGGGGAGGTGAACCATGAGAGACTATGGACTCTTAAAAAAAAACAATCTGAGGGCTTTGAAGAGTCAGGAGGTGGGAGGTTGGGGTTACCGAGTGGTAGGTATTACAGAGGGTACGGATTGCATGGAGCACTGGGTGTGGTGCAAAAACAATGAATACTGTTACACTGAAAAGAAATTTAAAAAGTTTTATGCCAATAAGCTAAGCAACCTAGGTGAAATGGACGCATTCCTAGAAAACTAAAAAAATCACAAAATTGAAACACAAAAAAATTTACAACCTGAGGGACCGTTACCCATTAACGAGATTGAAGCAGTGATCAAAAACCTCCCAAAAAAACAAGAACCCAGGACTGACGGATTCCCAAGGAAATTCTTCCAAACTTTCAGAGAAGAAATAACACCTTTTCTCCTGAAGATCTTTCCAAAAATTGAAGCAGAAGGAAAACTTCCAGACTCTTTATGAAGCCAGCATTACCCTGATCCCAAAACAAGGCAAAGACCTCACCAAAAAGGAGAATTTCAGACCAATATTACTGATGAATTTGGATACTAAGATTCTCAACAAGATCCTAGCTCATAGGATCCAACAGCACATTAAAAAGATTATCCACCATGAGCAGGTGGAATCTATACCTGGGTCGCAAGGATGGTTCAACATTTGCAAATCAATCAATGTCTTAGAACAAATTAATAAGTGAAGAGAGGGGAACCACATGGTCCTCTGAATTGATGAAGAAAAAGCATTTGACAAAATCCATCATCTGCTCCTTATTAAAATGCTTCAAAGTATACGGAAAGAGGGAACATTCATCAACTGCATAAAGTGTATCTATGAAAAATACACAGTGAATATCATCCTCAATGGGTAAAAGCTGAGAGTCTTCCCCTTGAGATCAGGAACATGACAAGTGTGCCCACTCGCATCACTGTTGTTCAACATATAATTTGAAGTCCTAGCAACAGCAATCAGACAACAAAGAGAAATAAAATGTATTCAAATTGGCAATGAAGAAGTCAAACTCTCTCTCTTCACAGATGACATACTTTATATGGAAAACAAAAAAGACAAAGACTCCACCCCCAAACTACTAGAACTCATACAGCAATTCAATAATATGGCAGGATACAAAATCATTCTATAGAAATCAGTGGCTTTCTTATACATTAAGAATGGAAATATAGAAAGGGACATTAGAGAATCAATTCCATTACTACAGCACCAAAACCAAAGATACCTGGGAATAAACTAAACCAAAGGGGTAAAAGATCTGCACTTGAAGACTTACAGAACACTTATGAAAGAAATAGAAGAAAACCAAAAAGAAGGAAGACCATTGATGCTCATGGATCAGAAGAATAAACATTGTTAATATGTCTATACTGCCTATAGCAATGTCCTTTTAATGACATTTCGATTAAATTTTACCAGTATCTTTCAAAGAGTTAGAGGAAACACAACCCTAAAATTTGTGTGGAATTAGAGGAGACCCAGTATTGCTAAGGAAATTCCAAGAGGAAAAGAACACTGGGAGCATCACGTTGCCTGATTTCAAGGGTTACTACAAAGCTGTGATCACCAAAACAGCATGGGACTGGCATAAAAACAGACACATAGACCAGTGGAACAGAGTAGAGAGCTCATATATGGACCATCAACTCTACTGTCAAATAATATTCAATAAAGCAGGAAAAAATATACAGTGAAAAAAAGAAAGTCTCTTCAATAAATGGTGCTGGTAAAATTGGGACAGCTATGTATAGATGAATGAAACTCGACAATTCCCTTACACCATACACAAAGGGAAACTCGAAATGGTTAAAATCCATTAGCATCGTAGAGAGAACATAGGCAGTAACCTCTTCAACACTGGCCACAGCAAATTCTTTCAAGAAATGTCTCCAAAGGCAAAGGACTCAATTGCGAAGATGAACTTTTGGTACTCCATAAAGATCAAAATCTTCTGCAGAGCAAAGAAAACAGTCCACAAAACAAAGAGGCAACCTGGCAATGGGAGAAGATATTTGGCAATGACAGTACAGACAAAACGTTGATATCCAGGATCTATAAAGAATTCCTCAAACTCAACACACATGAAAACAGACAATCATATAAAAAATGGGCAGAAGTATGAAGAGACACTTCTCCAATGAACACATACAAATGGCAATCAGACACCTGAAAAAATGTTCACCATCACTAGCCATAAGGGAGATGCAAGTTAAAACTACATTGAGATACCATCTTATACCAGTTAGAATGGCCAAAATTAGCAAGACAGGAAACAACGTGTGTTGGAGAGGATGCGGAGAAAGGGAAACCCTCTTACACTGCTGGTGGGAACGCACGTTGATGCACCCACTTTGGAGAACAGTGTGGAGATTGCTCAAGAAATTAAAAGAGAGCTGTCCTATGACCCTGCAATTGCACTACTCGGTATTTACCCCAAAGATACAGATGGAGTGAAAAGAAGGGCCATCTGTACCCCAATGTTTAGAGCAGCAAAGGCCATGGTTGCCAAACTTTGGAAAGAACCAAGATGCCCTTCAAAGGACGAATGGATATGGAATATGTGGTCCATATACACTATGGAATATAATGCCTCCATCAGAAAGGATGAATACCCAACTCTTGTAGCAACATTGACGGGACTGAAAGAGATTCTGCTGAGTGAAATAAGTCAAGCAGACAGAGTCAAATATCACATGGATTAACTTACGTGTGGTGTATAACAAATAGCATGGAGAACCAGGGGAGATGGAGAGGAGAAGGAGAAGGGAGTTGTGGGAAATAGGTAGGGGAGTTAAACCATGAGAGACTTTGGGCTCTGAAAATGAATCAGAGGGATTTGAAGGGGCACCTGGGGGGTTGTTGGGGGAACAAAGTGGTGGGTATTAGAGAGGGCACAGATTACATGGAGCACTGGTTGTGGTGCTAAACAATGAATATGGTTACACTGAAAAGAAATAAACACACACACACACACACACACACACACACACACACACACACACACTAATATCCCCAAAAGCTAAAGCAACCTAGGTGAAATGGATGCATTCCTAGAAAATTATAAAATCCCAAAATTGAACCAGGAAAATATGTGCAACCAGAATAGACCATTATCCAGTAACGAGATTGAAAAAACCTCCCAAAAATCAAGAGCCCAGGACCTGACGGCTTCCATGGGGAATTCTACCAAATTTTCAGAGAGGAAATAACACCTGTTCTCCTGAAGCTCTTTCCAAAATTTTAAGCAGAAGGAAATCTTCCAGACTCTTTTTATGAAGCCAGCACTACCCTGATCCCCAAACCAGGAAATGACCTCACCAAAAAGAAAAATTCAGACCAATATCACTGATGAATATGGAGGATAAGATTCTCAACAAGATCCTAACTCCTAGGATCCAACAGTACATGAAAAATATTAACCAACATGACCAGGTGGGATCTATACTGGCTTGCAAGGATGGCTCAACATTCGCAAAACAATCAATGTCGTAGTAAAAATTAATAAGTGAAGAGAGAAGAACCACATGGTCCTCTCAATTGATGAAGAAAAAGCATTTGACAAAATCCAGCATCCATTCCTGATTAAGTGCTTCAAAGTATAGGAATAGTGGGAACATTCATCAAATTCATATAACGTATCTATGAAAAACCCACAGTGAATATCATCCTCAATGGGTAAAAGCTGACAGCCTTCCCTTAGATCAAGAACATAACCAGGATGCCCACTCTCACCACTCTTGTTCAACATAGAATTTGAAGACCTGGCAACGACAATCAGACTACAAAGAGAAATAAAAGGCATCCAATATGGCATTAAAGAAGTCAAACTCTTTCTCTTCACAGATGACATACTTTATATGGAAAACCCAAAAGACACCATTCTCAAACTACTAGAACTCATAAAGCAATTCCATAATGTGGTAGGATACAAAATCATTGGACAGAAATAAGTGGCTTTCTTGTATATTAACAATGAAAATGCAGAAAGGGAATTTAGAGAATCAATTCCGTTTACTACAGCCATAAGATACCTGGGAATAAACCAAACCAAAGAGGTAAAAAATCTCTATTCAGGGAACCACAGAGCACTCATGCAATAAATTGAAGAAAAAAAAAATAGTAAGGCCATTCCTTGGCCATAGGTCAGAAGAATAAACATTGTTAAAATGTCTATACTGCCTACAGCAATCTATCCTTTTAAAGCCATTCCGATCGAAATTCCACGAGTATGTTTCAAAGAGCTGGAGCAAACACAAGCCTAAAATTTGTGTGGAATCAGAAAAGACCTCATATTGCTAAGAAATGCCAAAAAGAAAAACAAAACTGGGAGCATCGTTGCCTGGTTGCAAGGGTTACTACAAAGCTGTGATCACCAAGACAGCATGTGACTGGCATAAAAACAGACCCATAGGCCAGTGGAACAGAGTAGAGAGCTCAGATATGGACCATCAACTCTATGGTCAAATAATCTTCATTAAAGCAGGAAAAATTATATAGTGGAAAAAATACAGTCTCTTCAATAAATGTGCTGGGAAAATTGGGACAGCTATGTGTAGATGAATAAAACTCGACCATTCTCTTACATGATACACAAAGAGAAACTCAAAATGGATAAAAGTCCTCAACGTGAGACAGGAAACCATCAGAATCATAGAGGAGAACATAGGAAGTATCCTCTTCAACACGGGCCAGAGCAACTTCCTTCAAGATGTGACTCCAAAGGCAAAGGAAACAAAAGCAAAGATAAACTTTTCGAACTTCATCAAGATCAAAATTTTCTGCACGGAAAAGGAAATACTCAACAAAACAAAGAGACAACCTGCGGAATGGGAGAAGATATTTGCAAATGACACTACAGACAAAAGTTGATATCCAGGATCTATAAAGAACTCCTCAAACTCAACACACACAAAATGGACAATCATATAAAAGGATGGGCAGAAGATATGAACAGACACCTCTCCAATGAAGACATACAAATGGCTATCAGACACATGAAAAAATATTCATCATCACTAGCCACCAGGGAGATGCAAATTAAAACCACATTAAGATACCAAAATACACTGGTTAGAACGGCCAAAATTAGCTAGACAAGGAAAAACATATGTTGGAGAGGATGTGGAGAAAGGGGAACCCTCTTACACTGTTGGTGGGAATGCAAGTTGGTGCAACCACTTTGGAAAGCATGGGGATTACTCAAGAAATTAAAAATAGAGCATCCCTATGAACCTGCCATTGCACTACTGGTTTTTACCACAAAGATACAGATGGAGTGGAAAGAAGGACCATCTGTACCCCAATGTTTATAGCAGCAACGGCCATGTTTGCCAAACTGTGGAAAGAATGAAGATGCCCTTCAACAGACGAATGGATAAGGAAGATGTGATCCACATACACTATGGAGTAGTATGGCTCCAACAGAAAGGATGAATACCCAACTTTTGTAGCAACATGGACAGGATTGGAAGATATCCTGCTGAGTGAAATAAGTCAAGCAGAGAGAGTGAATTATCATATGGTTTCACTTATATGTGGAGCATAACAAATAGCATGGAAGACAAGGGAGATGGAGAGGAGAAGGGAGTGGAGGGAAATTAGAAGGGAAGGGAAACCATGAGAGACTATGGACTCTGAAAAAGAATCTGAGGGCTTTGAAGGGGGGATTGGGAGATTGGGGGAACCACGTGGTGGGTATTAGAGAGGGCAAGGATTGCACGGAGCATTGGTGTGGTGCTAAAATAATGAATAATGTTACACTGAAAATAAATTTTAAAAAATTTAAAAAGTTGTATGCCAATAAGCTAAGGAACATAGGTGAAATAGATGCATTCCTAGAAAACTATAAAATCCCAAAATTGAACCAAAATAAATTCAAAACCTAAATAGACCATTATCCAGTAATGAGCTTGAATCAGTGATCAAAAACATCCCAAAATACATTAGCCCAGGACCTGAGAGAATCCCTGTGGAATGCTACCAAACTTTCAGAGAAGAAATAACATGTCTTCTCCTGAAGCTCTTTCCAAAAACTGAAGCAGAACAAAACTTCCAGACCCTCTTTACAAAGACAGCATTACCCTGATCCCACCACCAGGAAAAGACCTCACCAAAAAGGAGAATGACAAAACAATATCACTGATGAATATGGTTGATAAGATTCTCAACAAGATCCTAGTTAATAGGATCCAAGATTAAAAAGATTATTCACCATGACAAGGTGGGATCTATCCCTGGGTTGCAAGGATGGTTCAACATTCGCAAATCAATCAATGTCATAGAGCAAATTAAGAAGCGAAGAGAGAATAAGCACATGGTCCTCTCAACGGATGAAGAAAAAGCATTTGACAAAATCCATCATCCGTTCCTGATTAAAATGCTTCACAGTATAGGGATAGAGGGAATATTCGTCAATTTTATAAAATGTATCTATGAAAAACCCACTGTGACTATCATCCTCAATGGGTAAAAGCTGACAACCTTCCCCTTGAGATCAGCAACATGAGAAGGATGCCCACTCTCACCATTCTTTTGCAACATAGTATTTGAAGTCCTAGCAACAGCAATCAGACAACAAAGAGAAATAAAAGGTTTCCAAATTGGCAATGAAAAAGTAAAGCTCTCTCTCTTCACAGATGGCATACTCTATATGGAAAAAAAAAAGACTCCACCCCCAAACTACTAGAACTAATACAGCTATTAAATAATGTGGCAAGATTAAAAAATAATTGTACAGAAATCAGTAGCTTTCTTCTATATTAACAATGAAAATACAGAAAGGGAGATTAAAGAATCAATTCTTTTTACAATAGCACCCAAAGCAGAAGATACCTGGGAATAAACCAAACCAAAGAGGTAAAGGATCTTTACTCGAGTAACTACAGAACACTCATGAAAGAAATTGAAGAAAACAAAAAAGACGGAAGATCATTCCATGCTCATGGATCAGAAGAATAAATGTTAGTAAAATGTCTATACTGCCTAGAGCTATGTATACTTTTAAGCCAGTCTGATCAAAATACCACCGGTATTTTTCAAAGAGCTGGGGCAAACACAAGCCTGAAATTTGTGCGGAATGTGAAGAGACCCCGTATTGCTAAGGAAATGCCGAAAAGAGAAACAAAACTGGGATCATCACCTTCCCTGATTTCAAGAGTTACTACAAAGCTCTGATCACCAAGACAGCATGGGACTGGTATAAAAACAGACACATAGACCAATGAACAAAGTATAGAGCTCAGATATGGACCATCAGCTCTATAGTCAAATAATCATCAACAAAGCTGGAAAAATATACAATGGAAAAAAGACAGTCTCTTCAATAAATGGTCCTGGAAAAATTGGGACAGCTATGTGTAGATGAATGAAACTCGACCATTCTCTTACACCATACACAAAGAGAAACTCAAAATGGATTAAACACCTCAATGTGAGGCAGGAATCCATGAGAATCTTGGAGAAGAACATATGCAATAACTGCTTCAACACTGGCCACAGCAACTTCTTTCAAGATATGTCTTCAAAGACAAAGGAAACAAAAGCGAAGATGAACTTTTGGGACTTCATCCAGATCAAAAGCTTCTGCACTGCAAAGGAAAGAGTTAAGAAAACAAAGAGGCAACCCACGGAATGGGAGAAGATATTTGCAAATGACAGGACAGACAAAAGGTGGATATCCAGGATCTATAAAGAACTCCTCAAACTCAACACACAAAAAACAGATAATCGTATTAAAAAATGAACAGAAGAAATCAACAGACACTTCTCTAATGACGACATACAAATGGCTATCAGACACATGAAAAAATGATCATCATCACTAGCCATTATGCAGATTCAAATGAAAACCTCATTAAGATTTCATCTTACACCAGTTATAATGGCCAAAATTAGGAAGACTGGAAACAACATGTGCTGGAGGGGATGTGGAGATAGGGGAACACTCTTACACTGTATGTGGGAATGCAAGTTGGTGCAGCCTCTTTGGAGAACTGTGTGGAGATTCCTCAAGAAATTAAAAATAGGGGCACCTGGGTGGCTCAGTGGTTTGGGCTGCTGCCTTCGGCTCGGGTCATGATCTCAGGGTCCTGGGATCGAGCCCCGCATCGGGCTCTCTGCTCCGCAGGAAGCCTGCTTCCCTCTTTCTCTCTCTCTCTCTCTCTGCCTGCCTCTCTGCCTACTTGTGATCTCTGTCTGTCAAATAAATAAATAAAATCTTTAAAAAAATAAATTAAAAAAAAAGAAAGAAATTAAAAATAGAACTTCCTATGACCCTGCCATTGCACTCCTTGGTATTTACCCCAAAGATACAGATGTAGTGCAAGAAGGGCCATCTGTACCCCAATGTTTATAGCAGCAATGGCCATGGTCGCCAAACTGTGAAAAGAACCAAGATGCCCTTCAACGGATGAACGGATAAGGAAGATGTGGTCCATATACACTATGGTGTATTATGCCTCCATCAGAGAGGCTGAATACCCAACTTTTGTAGCAACATGGGCTGGACTGGAAGAGATAATTCCAAGGGAATTAAGTCAAGTAGAGAGTCAATGATCATATGGTTTCACTTATTTGTTAAGCATAACAAATAGCATGGAGGACATGGGGAATTAGAGAGGAGAAGGGAGTTGAGGGAAATTGGAAGGGGATGTGAACCATGAGAGTCTATGGACTGTGAAAAACAATCCAAGGGGTTTGAAGTGGCGGGGGAGGTGAGAGTTTGGGGGAAACAGGTTATGGGTATTAGAGAGGGCATGGATTGCATGGAGCACTGGGTGAGGTGCAAAAATAATGAATACTGTTAGGCATAAAATAATAAAAAGAAATTAAAATGGATTTGGGGACTTCATCAGGATGAAAAGTTTCTGCAAGCAAAGTAAACATTTGTCAGTAAAACTAAGATGCAGCTCTTGGAATGGAAAAAGATATTTGCAAATAACATTACAGATAATGGGCTGATATCCAAGATCTATAAAGAACTTCTCAAAATCAACACTCAAAAAACTATAAACCCAGTTAAAAAATGGAAATATTTATTGTGATTTGGATCACAAGATCCTGAAGTTTGAGCTGGTGGTTTATAAGACCAGTGTTTTGGGGACCTTGAGAAAGATTAATATGTATGTATGTATGTATGTATTTTTGCATGTATACACAAAGATTGTTGTGGCCAAATGCAGACTGTGGTAAATAGTGTCAAAAAAAAAAAAACCTCAGAAATTTCATTTCTCTCTTAGTGTACCCCATGTTTCTTGCATGAAGAGCTTATATCTTTTCACTTTGATTCTGGAGTGGGTCTATGGCTACTTTGACAAAATAAAAATATGGAAGAAGTGAAAAAAATGGACAGAAGATATGAACAGACACTTGTCCAATGAAGACATACAAATGGCTATCAGACACATGAAAAATTGTTCATCATCACTAGCCATCAGGGAGATGCAAATTAAAACCACTTGAGATATCACCTTACACCAGTTAGAATGGCCAAAATTAGCAAGACAGGAAACAACATGTGCTGGAGAAAATGTGGAGAAAGGGGAACCCTCTTACACTGTTGGTGGGAATGCCAGTTGGTGCAGCCACTTTGGAGAACAGTGTGGAGATTTCCCAAGAAATTTAAAATAGAGATTCCGTATGACCTTGCAATTGCACCACTGGGTATTTATCCCAAAGATACAGATGGAGTGAAAAGAGGGGCCATCTGTAACCCAACATTTATAGCAGCAATGGCCACAGTCGCCAAACTGTGGAAAGAACGAAGATGCCCTTCAAAGGACGAATGGAGAAGTAAGATGTGGTCCAAATACACTATGGAGTATTATGCCTCCATCAGAAAGGATGAATACCCAACTTTGGTAGAAACATGGATGGGACTGGAAGAGATTATGCTGAGTGAAATATGTCAAGCAGAGAGAGTCAATTATCATATGGTTTCACATATGTGTGGAGCATAAAAAATAGCATGGAGGACAAGTGGAGATGGAGAGGAGAGGGAGTTGAGGGAAATTGGAAGGAGAGGTGAACCATGAGAGACTATGGACTCTGAAAAAGAATCAGAGGGCTTTGAAGGGGCGGGGGGTGGGAGGTTGGGGGAACCAAGTGGTGAGTATTAGAGAGGGTACAGATTGCATGCAGTACTGGGTGTGGTGCTAAAGCAATGAATATTGTTACACCGAAAATAATTTAAAAAAAGAAACAGTTGTATGCCAATAAGCTAAGCATCCTAGGTGAAATAAATGCATTCCTAGAAAACTATAAAATACCAATATAGAACCAGGAGGAATTCACAACCTGAATAGACCGTTATACCATAACAAGACTGAAGCAGTCATCACAAACCTCCCAAAACACAAGGGCCCAGGACCTGACAGATTACCTGGGGATTTCTACCAAACTTTCAGAGAAGAAATAAGACCTATTTACTGAAGCTCTCCAAAAATTGAAGCAGAAGGATAACTTCCAGACAATTTTTATGAAGTCAGCATTACCCTGATCCCCAAACCAGGCAACGACCTCACCAAAAAGGAGAATTTCAGACCAATATTACTGATATATATGGATGTTAAGATTCTCAACAAGATCCTAGCTCATAGGATCCAACTGTATAATAAAAGATTTTCCACCATGACTGGGTGGGATCTAACCCTGGGTTGCAAGGATGGTTCAACATTCGCAAATCAATGTCATAGAACAAATTAATATGAGAAGAGAGAAGAACCACATGGTCCTCTCAATGGATGAAGAAATCACATTTGACAAAATCCAGCATCCGTTCCTGAATAAAGTGCTTCAAAATATAGGGATATCAGGAAACTTTGTCAACTTCAAAAAATGTTTCTATGAAAAACCCACAGTGAGTATCATCCTCAATGGGTAAAATCTGACAGCCTTCCCTTTGAGATCAGCAAAAAGACAAGGATGCCCACTCTCACAGCTCTTGTTCAGCATATTATTTGAAGTCCTAGAACAGCAGCCAGACAACAAAGTAAATAAAAACTATCCAAATTGGCAATGAAGAAGTCAAACTCTGTTTCTCCACAGATGACATACTTTATATGGAAAACCCAAAGACTCCACCCCCAAACTACTAGAACTCATACAGCAATTCAGTAATGCGGCAGGATACAAAATCGTTGTGCAGAAATCAGTGGCTTTCTTGTACATTAACAATGGAAATACAGAAAGGGAAATTAGAGAATCAATTCCATTCACTACAGCACCCAAACCATAAGATACTTGGGAATAAACCAAACCAAAGAGGAAAAGGATCTGTATCCGAGGAACTACAGAACACTCATGAAAGAAATTGAAGAAGACACAAAAAGATGGAAAACCATTCCATGCTCATGGATCAAAAGAATAAACATTGTTAAAATGTCTATACTGCCTACATCAATCTATCCTTTTAATGCCATTTCGATCAAAATTCCACCGGTATCTTTCAAAGAGCTGGAGCAAACACAAACCTAAAATTTGTGTGGAGTCCGAAGAGAACCCGAACTGCTAAGGAAATGCCAAAAAGAAAAACAAAACTGGGAACATCACACTGTCTGATTTCAAGGGTTACTACAAAGCTGTGATCACCAAGACAGCATGGGACTGGCATAAAAATAGACCAACAGGCCAGTGGAACAGAGTAGAGAGCTCAGATATGGACCATCAACTCTATGGTCAAGTAATCTTCAATGAAGCAGGAGAAATATATAGTGGAAAAAAGTCTCTTCAATAAATGGTGCTGTAAAAATTGGGACAGCTATGGGTAGATTAATGAAACTCAACCATTCTCTTACACCATATACAAAAAGAATTCGAAATGGGTAAAAGACCTCAACATGAGGCAGGAATCCATCAGAATCATAGAGGGGAACATAGGCAATAAAGTCTTCAACACTGGCCACAGCAACTTCTTTCAAGGTATTTCTCCAAAGGCAAAGGAAACAAAAGTGAAGATTAACTTTTGGGACTTCATCAAGATCAAAAGCATCACACAGCAATGGAAACAGTCAACAAAACAAAGAGGCAACCAACAGAATGGGAGAAGATATTTGCAAATGAAAGTACAGACAAAAGATTGATATCCAGTACCTATAAAGAACTCCTAAAACTCAAACACACACATAACAGAAAATCATATTAAAAATGTGCAGAAGATATAAGCAGACCCTTCTTCAAGGAAGCAATACAAATCGCTATCAGACACATGAAAAAATATTCATCACTAGTCATCAGGGAGATGCAAATTAAAACCACATTGAGATACCACCTTACACCAGTTAGAATGGCCAAAATTAGCAAGACAGGAAACAATATGTGTTGGAGAAGATGTGGAGAAAGGGGAACCCATCCCTCAACTCTGCTCCAGGAATGCTCCCCTGCACTGATGCAACCAGGTAGGTCGCGCCATCTATCGAATTTTCCGGGTGTCCGCGACATGCCCCGAGTGAGAAAGGGCCCATGGCCACAGGGAGCAGGGCAGTTCGCAAGGCTGCCCAATGCCAGTCAATTCTCACGAGCGGTCTGTCCAGGTTTGGGCAGAACACTCATGAGAATTGGTCGGAAAACACCCATGAAATCGCTTTGGGTATCCCAGGTATGCAGGGCTACCCCCTGGGCCTGGCACAGCAACACGAGCAGTTGCCTCGGAACCCCACCAGAAAGCCAACCAGGGGCAGGCTCCAGCAAGGCCTAAGCCTCCTGCTCCTCAGCCTCCCAGGGTCCCCTCCCTGGCGCTGTCTGATGGGGCCAGGGCTGCCCCGAGGCCCGGGCACGAACCCTCGTCTGCTTCCCTAGCCTTTCGTTTCAAGGGTCCTGTCCCATGGGGCCACCAACTGGGGAACATTGAGTGCACGCCACGCCTCCCCCTCTGCTACCCCCCCCTGCATTGCAATCGGTGCCTTTGGGCGCTTGGGCCTCCTGCCCACACTGAGGTCAGCCCCATCCTTGGGCGCCCCTTTCCTGGACGAAAAGTCATAGGCAGACGCCCGGCCATAACCCGTCCCTCAACTCTTCTCCTGGAACCCACCCCTGCGCAAGGGTCCCCGGGTGGGCTGCATCCTATTGGCGCGTTTTCCGGGTGTTCGTGTCATGCCCCAAGCGAGAAAGGGCCCTCGGCCACTGGGAACAGGGCGGTTCTCAGAGCAGCCCCATGCCGGGCAATTCTCATGAGCATTCTGCCCAAACTGGGATCAGTTTAGGCAGAATGCTCCTGAGAATTGGCTGGAAAATGCCGGCGAACTGGCTTCGGGTGCAGCACGTCTGCAGGGCCGCCCCGTGGTCCTGGCCTGGCATGGCAAGCTGTGCTGTCTGAAACATACCAGAAAGCCCTCCGGGAGTCAGTCTGTGGTGAAGCCATCACCTCCTGCTCCCCATCCTCTGAGCATCCCATCCCTGATACTGGGGCTCGGCCTGAGCAGAGGCCTGGGCAGGAACCCTGGCCTGCTTCCTCAGCCTTCCATTTCCAGGGACCTGTCCTTTGGTGCCTCCAACTGGGGAATCCTGAGTCCCGTGCCACGCCTCCACATCCTACCCCGGTGCACACGGTGCCTATCCGCTCTTCCGACAAGCCTCAGAGCAAGAGAACGCTTGTGAGAACTGGCTGGAAAACACCTGGCAAACTCGCTTTGGGCGCCACATGTCTGCAGGGCCTCCCCTGGGCCTTGTCGGGCACCACGAGCAGTTGTATCAAAACCCCGCCAGAAAACCCTCCAGTTGGCAGGCTCCAGCGACGCTGATGCGTCCTGCTCCTCAGCTTCCAGGGGTCCCCTCCCTGGAGCTGTCGATGGGGCTAGTCCTGCCACTAGGCCCGGGCATGAAACCTTGCCTGCTTTCCCTGCATTTGGTTTCCAGGGTCCTGAAGGGCCTCCACCTGGGGAACAAGGAGTCCCACACCACACCTCCGTGACCCTCAACTCTGCTCCGGGAATGGTCCCATGGGCCAGTGCCCCTGGATGGGACGCATCGTCTCGGCAAGTTTTCCGGGTCGCTGTGACATGCCTCGAGCAAGAAAGGGCCCTTGGCCATGTGGAGTAGAGGGGTCCGCAGGGCTGCCCAATGCCAGCCAATTCTCACGAGTGTTCTTCCCAAACCCATCCCAGTTTGGGCAGAACACTCGTGAGAATTGGCCCAAAAACACCAGGCCAACTCACTTCGGGCACCGTGCATCTGCATGGCAGCCCCCTGGGCATGGCCCAGCATCATGAGCAGTCGTGTCCGAACCCCGCCAGAAAACCCTCCGGGAGGCAGACTCCAATGAGGCCAATGCCTCCTGCTGCTCAGCCTCTGAGGGTACCCGACCTGGTGTTGTTTGATGGGGACAGACCTGCCGGAAACATGGGCACGAACCCTCCCCTGCTTTCACAGAATTCCATTTCTTGGTCCTGTCTCTTGTGGCCTCCAACTGGGGAAACCTGAGTACCACACAATGCCTCGCTCTCCCACCCCGGCACCAACGGTGCCTTTCAGTGCTTCTGATAAACCTTGGAGCGAGAGAAACCTTCATGCCCCCACTGAAGTCAGCCCCATCCTTGGGCGCCTCAGCCATCTGAAAAGTCTGAGGTGGATGCCCAGCCGCCACCCGTCCCTCAACTCTGCTTCAGGAACGCTCCCCTACACCAAGGCCCCTGGGTGGGCCTTGTCTCAGCGCATTTTCTGGGTGGCCGTGACATGCCCCCAGCGAGAAAGGGCCCTCAACCACAGGGAGAAGGGTGGTCCAGAGGGCAATCCAACACCAGCCAATTCTTATGAGCATTCAGCCAAACCAGGATTGGTTTGGGCAGAACGCTCGTTCTTGGCTCGTGAGTATTGGCTGGAAAAGGCCCGGCTAAATTGCTTTGGGCGCCGCAAGTCTGCAGGGCAGCCCTGTAGGTATCAGCCGTCATTCCCAGTCGTCATGCTGAACTCTGCTGGAACGTCTTCTGAGTCCGGCACAGGCCAAGCAGATGTCTCCTGCTCCTCAGCCTCCAGGGGTCCCCTCTCTGGCGCTGGCCCATGGGTCTGGGACAGCCCTGATGCCCGAGCATGAACCCTTGCCTGCTTGCTCAACCTTCTGTTTCCTGGGTCCTGTCCCTCGGTGCCCCAACTGGGAAAGCCTGAATCCTGCGCCACGAGTATCCTAAGATCCCATGTCAAGGTGCCTTTCAGAGCTGCGGACAAGCCTCTGAGTGAGAGATACATTCCTGCCTCCACTGAGGCCAGACCCATCCTTGGGCGCCCAAGTCACCCAAAGAGTCGGGTTCAGACTCCCCGCCATAAACCCTCCCTCAACTTTACCCCTGGAACACTCCCATCCGCCAGGGCCCCCGGGTGGGTCGCTATGTCTCGGCGTGTTTTCTGGGTGGCCGCGACATTCCCTGAGCGAGAAAGGGCCCTCAGCCATGGGGAACGGGGCAATGTGCAGGGTTGCCTATCGCCGGCCAATTCTCACGAGTGTTCTGCCCAAATCGATCCCAATTAGAGCAGAATGCTCAAAAGAACTGGCCGGAAAATGCCCGGCAAACAAGCTTTGGGCACCACACGTCTGCAGGGCTGCCGCCTGGGCCTGGCCTGAGATCCCAAACGTTACGTCCAAACCCGGCCAGAAAGCCCTCCGTGAGTCCGGTTCAGTCGAGTCTGACGCCTCCTGCTCCTTAACCTCTGGGGGTTCCCTCCATTGCCTTGTCCAATTCGACTGGTACAGCCCCGTGGCCCAGGAATTAACCCTTACCTGCTTTCTTGGCCTTCTGTTTCCAGGATCCTCTCCCTCGCGCCCTCCAATTGGAAAACCCTGAGTCCCATGTCACATATCCACCTGCCACCCAGGTGGAAATGGTGCCTTTTAGAACTTTGGAAATGCCTTGGGGGCAGAGAAATCTTTATGCCCCCACTGAGGCCACTCCCAAGCATCGTTGCCCCAGTGGCTGGAAAAGTCAGAGGTGGATGCCACAAGCTCTTCCTTATTCTGCTCCGGGAAATGTCCCCTGCACTAGGGCATCTGGGTGGTCCTCATCGTCTCAGTGCCTTTACTGGATGACTGCGACATGCCCCGCCTGAGAAAGGGCCCGCGGTCATGGGGACAGGGCGGTCCTCAGGGCTGCCCAACGCCGGCCAATTCTGACGAGCGTTCTGCCCAAATTGATCCAGATTTGGGCAGAACGTTCTTGAGATTTGGCCGGAAAACACCCTGCATTCTCAATTCGGGTGACACATGTCTGCAGGGCCGCCTGTTGGGCCTGGCCCAGGATCCCAAGTTGTCATGACTCGGACCCTGCCAAAAAGCCCTCCATGAATCAGTTGGAGATGAGGCCATTGCCTCCTGCTCCTTGGCCCCTGTGGGTTCCCTCCCTGGAGATGGGAGATGGGGTCTGCCATGCCCCTATTCCTTGGTCCTAACCCTCACCTAGTTTTCAGTCTTATCTTTGCAGGGTCCTGTCTCTTGAACCCTCCACTGCAGGAAATCTGAAACCCACCCCATTAGTCCTCTTGCCACCTATTTGCAAACCATGGCTTTTGGAGCCTGAGTCAACCATTGTATGTGGAGACCCATGCCTGCCCTCTCCCCAACAAGGCCTTCCCACACCATCAGCAGCATAGTCTCTGCATGTTTTCCTGATGGCTACGCATGCACTGTGCAAGAAATCACTATAGTCCACCGGAGACGGGTGGTCCAAATAGCCTCTTAATGCCAGCCTATTCTCACCATATGGATTTAGGTAGAATGCTCAAGAGAACTGGCAGGAAATTCCCTGGAGCCCTCACTTCGTGCAGCTCATGTCTGCCTTGAACACGGCCTTTTCTAGAGTCCTGTCCTCAGTGGGCTTGGCAAGATCTCGGGGAAAACCCTCCACAAGCCAGGTGATACAAGGCCAATGACTCCCCCTACTGAGCCCTGGGTGACTGTCTCGGTCCCAGAAGATCTGACATACCATGCCCCTAGGCTCTAAATAAACTGTAGTTTCATTATTCATGCTTCCATTCTAAGGCTCCTGGCCCCAAATCCCCTTGGATAAAGGAGGTCTGAGTGACACCCCACCACTCCACCTGCCACGTGGTAGGAATTCATGCTGATTGGAGTTGTGTCAAGCCCTCAAAGGGGGTGAAACCTGCTTTCACCCATAAAGCTATCCTGACCATCATGCCTCCCCCAGCCATACAGCCATATACTTGTGATGGAAGAGGTGTGTCCCCAATTCATCCCTGTGGGCAGGCCCCCTCAGATTCAGCATATATGGCCTGCAATGTTCCAAGACCCTAAATCTAACCTTTCTCTGGGTTTTCAGGCTTCCATTCCAAGGGGCCTGACCCCCAAGCCCCCTGAATTAAGGACCCATGAGCAACACCCCAGGAATCCGCCCTCCACACGGATGGAACCCATGCCTCTTGGAGCTGCGCTGAACCTTCAGAGGGGGAGAAACCTGCATGTCCCCCTAAAGCCACTCCTACCATCAGTGGCCCTCCAGAGACAAACCCTGATTCTTCAGGTGGCCAGATGAATGTCCTAAACTCTGCCTCGATGGGAGCCAATTTCAGCGTTGCCAAATTGGGCCTGCCATGTCCCTAGGTTCTAACCCGAACACTAGGTGGGGTATACAGGCTTCCATACCCTGAGGCCTGGCACCCACACCCACCAGATTGGGGATGCCTGAGACTCACTCTGGCACTCCCCTGGCTCCTAGGGTGCAGTAGTGCCATTGTGAGGTGCACACATTCCTCAGAGCTATGAAACCTGCATGCCTCCCAAGGTCACACCCAGCATTGTTCAACCCCTGGACTCAAACCCGGAATCCAACCCCCTGCCTGGTGCCTGTTCTCAACTCAGCACACCAGGGACCCCACCTCAGCAAGAGAAGTTCGGGCCTGCCATGACCCTAGGCCCTTATCATAACCCTAATTTGGGTTTTTAGGTTTCTATCCAAAGAGACCTGACTCCCACATCCCCAAGATTAAGGACTGCAGAGTGACACCATAGGGCTCCACTGACCATGTGGGTGGACATCTTGTGGTTTGGGGCTGCACCAAACCCTCAGACAGGGAGAAACCTGCAAGCCCCCCTAAAGCCACCCTCAACATGAGAGGCCTTATGGCCATAAAACCAGATTCTGCTGTGCCTCCGGATGCATGGCCTGTACTCAGCCCTGTGGGGAGCCCGCATCAGCACCAGTACATTGGGCCTGCCGTGCCCAAAGGCCCTAACACTAACCCTATGTGGGTGTACAGGGTCCATGTCCAGAGGCCTTTTTCCTAAGCCTGATGATGGGCACCTGTGAGACTCACGCTGGCATAAAGCACGCCTCAGTGACACCCCAGGGCTGAGCCCCACACACATGAGGAAACTGTGTCCTTTGGAGCTCAGCAGAACCCTCAGACTGGGAGAAACCTGCAGGGCACTCTGAGGATGCTCCCACTTTCTATAGCCTCCCTAGACACAAACTCGGAAACTGACATGCCGCCTGATTCCCAGCCTGATGTC
>NW_022476425.1:0-37746 GCF_009829155.1 Mustela erminea
CCACTAGGCACCACTTGTTTCATGTTCTTAATAGAACTAAGAGTTTTTTTTTTATAGAATATGGATCATCACATTATTCTATAGTGCCTTGCTTGACCGAGATATAAAAGTATACAAGCATAAGCTTTCAAAGGATTACCTCCAGCAAATTCTTATGTTTACCATAATGTTAATTTTTAAAATTTACTTGTTTAGATGCAGTACAAAAAACAGATGTTTGTCATTTTTGTAGCAAATTATTACTGGTTTTCCATTCATCTTTGAGAGTCCTGGTGAAGATGTTTGGTTCCCCTTGAAGTACTGAAAAGAAGATTCTAAAAAAATATTTCGGGGTGACTGGGTTGTTCAGTCGGTTGAGTGGCTGCCTTCAGCTCAGTTCATGATCCCAGGATCCTGGGATCGAGTCCATCTTCAGTCTCTCTGCTCAGCAGAGAGCCTGCTTGTACCTCTCCCTTTGCCTGAAGCTCTGCCTACTTGTGCTCTCTCTGTCAAATAAATAAATAAAATCTTTTTAAAAAATTGGAAGGGCTCCTCAGTCACTCTTTCCTACTATCCCCATTGTACATAAGGAAAGGCAGTGCAAACCTGGAGGGAGGAGCCCAGAATGAAAAGGAAAGAAAGAAAGAAAATGAAAGGGGAACTGGCTGAGAGACTAGAACCGAAGCTTCACCAAAGTATAGCCTTCCAGGAAGTATAAAATGGGATGTTTGCTTCCAGCTTGGAGAGTATGGGAGCTTGGGTAAAAGAAACAAGCAAAATCCCGATGATTACGAGGCTCTGGAGGAATGGGATGGGGTACCCAGGTGACCAGTAGGTTACAAACCCTGATTCTACCCATTTTCATTAAAAAGAAAAAAAAAATACCCTGCAGTTCATCCTCTTCATGCCCCTCCCTCCTGCAAAGAGAGTACAAAGCAGTGACTCTCAAGGTACATAAAAATGAGTGAGACATACACCAACAATCACAAACGTTTCAGAAAAATCAAGCCAAGGAAAAAAAGAACAGCTTTAATATGTTTTATCCTTTCTTTCAAGAGAGAATATGCACCTAAGGGGGGGAAGTGTTAGGCATTAACATTGATGTAATTAAATTAATCATATGGATAAGCCAGAATATCTTATCATGAAATGAGAGCAGGCAGTTATAAAAATAATTAACCGATATCTTGGAAATACAAATAGCAACAGCAGTAAAAAGAAACCTTTCAAAGAGATGGGTTGAATAGCAGAATGAGCACTGCTTAAAACCAAACCAGAGAGATGGAATATCAAGCTAAGGAATAATCTAAGAAGGCAACCCAAGGAAGAAAAAGACAAAAGCTCTGAGTGACAGGTAAGGAATTATAGAAGACAGACCTAAAAGTTCCAGTAGAGGTCTACAGACATCCCATTGGTTTGTCATCTTTCCTGCTTATCTTCTCAGCAAAAAGTAAAGCACCTCAGTGCCATTGGACTTTTTCCCAGTTATTGTTGGCTTCTGGCTCAGAGTCTCAAAGTGCTGGTTTGGGCCCAGTTTTCACCCAGGATTCCCCTACAAGCACCTGTGACTTTTTCAGACAGCCTCGTCAGGAAGCCCAGGAAAACCAGCAGCTTCAGCGCTACCCAGTCCCTAGCACTGCGCCTCCTAAGCTAACACTTCATTACACTCTACATGTCGAGAGCCGGTCCGAGGCGACGCCCCAGGACTCCAATGAGTCCAGCTGCCAGATGCCAATCCAGTGATGAGAAAGCTCCTGAGCTCCAGAAAGCCACATGGAGACACTGAGCCCCAAGGCCCCTGCATCATGGTCCTGCCCCTCCATGCAGACCCCGCCCCTTTATCAGCCAGGCTCTGTTGGAGTGCGGGGCCTCGTGGGAGTTGTGGTCCCCCCAGGGCCTCCAGCCTCCTGTGGGAAGGTGGGGCTGGCAGCTGGAAGAACCCGGGAACCACAGCTGCGAAGGATGCCTCTGCCTCCCTGGGAACTCAGGCTCTATGGCGGCCAATTAGGCAGGACCACGTGAGTCTCCAAAATAAGAGCAGGAGCAGGCAGGGTGCCTTCCCCTAGGCCCGCTGCCCTTCCCGCCCTCCCGCTCTCTCGCACTCCCTCACTCCCACGAGTACCCTCTCAGGTTTGGAACTTGATGAGGGAGCAGGAGGCTGACTGAGGACACAGGAAAAGCTGGCACCTTGTACCTCCTCTCCACCCACTCCCCTTGGTAATATGTGTAACATTCCTCAGGCACCCCGACTGCCATAAAGGAGAAACAAAGAGTTAACTTGCAGAGATCACAATCCTGCAAGACAGGCATCTCCCAACTATCTTGATGTTAATGGCTTGGTAAAAGACAACTCCTCTTTAGCATATGAAAACTCCGTTGAAACCTCCCTTTCCCTCACCTTCCCCCAACCACAGAGTACTTAACCTGCCATCTCTGTCAACCCAGGTTAGCCGCTCTTCCTGCCCACAGGTCCTGTCCCCGTGCTTTAATAAACCACCATTTTGCAGCAAATATGTCTCAAGAATTCTTTCTTCATCATCGGCTCCGGACCTCAGCCCACTGAACCTCACCTAGGTTCTATAACTTCATCAGCTCTTTCCCTTAAAAATTGATGGTCCATATGGTTTTAAAATTAAATATACTAAGATGTTATTTTCTTTTTAGAATCCTGTCCTTCACATCAATAATCTTTCACTACAAGTTCAGGTTACTTTTGTATTACTAAAACACATATTGTTAAGGGGAAAAAAAAAGCTGTCTCCCACTGAGTGTGAGCTAATGAGTCTAACAGCTACTCAGGTGATACCAAAAATCCATCATGGTTCCTCATTCCCAGAGAAGATTCACTGGCTTTGATGGGGGACAATAACAAGGTCATTCTGGAGGTGGAATGCCTGGCCATGGTTCCTCACTGGTCTGTCAAGCTTCAAACAGGAACTCCTTACGGTAAGATGCCAATTTCACCACTGTCCCAGCTGCTTTTCTTGTAGCCCCTACACAATTTTTGGATATTCTCCTTCAAGGAATTTTCCCTCCAGCCCAGTTCTCAAGAGCTAAAGGTTGCTCAACTCCCTTGCAACTCCCTGGTGCCAGCTTCAGGCCCAGGTCCTTCAAGCAAAGTCCTTAATGCCTCTCAGTGATGAGGGAGCATGAGGCTGGCTGAAGACAAAGCAAAAGCTGGTGCCTTGCACCCCCCTCAGTCCTATGTGTAGCATCCCTCAGGCAGCCCTGACTGCCATGAACAATAAGCAAATAGTTAACTTGCAGAGCTCACAATCCTGCTAGACAGGAGTCTCCCTTGGCTTACAAATGTCCTAAATCTCACTAACAAAGACGACTGATAGCAGGATTGTGACATCCCACCAAAAAGTCTCCCAACTATCTTAATCTTAATGGCTGGTCTAAAGACAACATTGATCAAGCCCCAATGGCAAGACCTCCTGTCACCTTGTAGGCCCTCCTTAGCATATGAAAATGCCATTGAAACCTACCTTCCCCCAACCGCAGGGTACAAAACCTGCCATCCCTCACAACCGGGTGCAGCTGCATCTCCGCCTGCCCATGGGTCCTTGTCCCCGTGCTTTAATAAACAACCTTTAATAAACAACCTTTTTGCACCAGAGACGTCTTAAGAATTCTTTCTTAGCCTTCGGCTCCAAACCTCATCCCACCGAACCTGACTTAGGTTCTGGGACTTCATCATCAGCACCTACTGCTCTCCTCTCCTGGTGGTCTCTCCGGAAGGGGTCTTCTCTAGCTCTTCTAGCAGGAGTTGGGCACTTCCCCTCTACCCCTATTGCCAGACCAACCTTACCTATCCTGCAGGGTCAGGTCGGCCTGGCTTTTTATCTGTTGTTCTCTTCTGAGTGGTTAGTTTGTTCATAGATACCGTGCTTTGCTTTTGTCAGGATTTACTCTGGACTATCAAAACCCTTTTCTTGTGCCAGTGAAGCCTAAGAAACAGTCCTGATGAGAGAACCAGGAACTCGAACAGATCATATTTATCCTGAATGTTCTGTCCAAAATGAAAAATACATTTCTGAGGAGGCTTAAGATCTCTGAGAAGGGAAGTTTCACCAACTCTGTCATGTAGTGGCATCAATTTCGATTCTGTGTCAATTTTCCTACTTTCCCAGCTAGTAATTCTCTACCTCAGAAAGCCCACTCTCAACCGTTTCTTCTCTCAAAGGCAGTTGCTCTTAGAGTCTGCACATGGCACTTGGGGCCTGCTGGTAGTTGACTACTGCCCTCTGTACCTTGGGTCTAACAGCTGCGGGGCATCAAGACGAGAACGTCTCTTGTTCTAAGACTTAATATAGTTTGGGGCACATGGTAAGCAATAATCACTTTTTTTGTTGATCCAAGTGTTCGACCTTTCTTAATTATTCTAGTACCAAAATTTACTTGTTCTAAGATTTGTCCCCCACCCCAATTTTAATATCTCTTGAGGTGGCACTCACCTTGCACTTGATGACATATCCTAGTTTAACTGACAGCATTTCTCTTTCTTAGTCGAACATAAACTATAGTGCATCTTACCCTTAATAAAAGCTAGGATGCAATTAAATACTCTATTATGGTTACGATTCTGATATTTTAAATCCTCCGGTAGCTCCCTGTGCCCCCACAGTGTAGTACCTCACCTCCTCGGCATAGTATACAAACCATCTCACCCCCAATGTTAACCCCGGAGCTCAGCCTCCATCCCCAGGTGATGCTGCCAGATCAGTTGTCGGTTGTCATGAACTGGCTGTAGTTTCCCAAATGCACTGTGCTGCCTCCTGGCACTTTGAAACTTGACACACTCATCCTCATTCTTCTGCTTTGCCCTTGTGTATCACCTCCCCTGAAAATCTGTTCCTAAGTGGCTTTTCCCAGCTCCAACCTACCCTTGGAAGTCTTTTATCTCCCTGTGGGAAAGCCTGTCACACTGCACCATGGACATGCCTGTTGTCCCCCTGAGAAGAGAAAAGGGACAGTGAGGGCCCCCCAGCATTTGCAGCTCTAGTGCAGAGCCCCATGGCTGGCTTGCAGGAAATGCCGGATCATGAAGACAAATGGAGATCATCCTCTGGCTAAAACCAGCTCTTCTTTGCCTACCACAGGATCTGGATCAATAAATAGCAGCCAGTTATTATTGCTGTTTTTCTAGGGATTTTTCCCCATATATTTCCCAGGTCTTTACTCTTTTTATATCACTTTAATTCAGGCTTCAACCACTTCCTAGTCAGATCAGGTGAAATCATTTTCCTTCCCATACCCTCGATGTATTTCACACCTAGTAATTTTTTTTAAAGATCTTATTTACCCATTTGACAGACAGATCACAAGTAGGTAGAAAGGCAGGCAGAGAGAGAGGGGGGAAGCAGGCTCCCTGTTGAGCAGAGAGCCCGATGTGGGGCTCCATCCCAGGACCCTGAAATCATGACCTGAGCCGAAGGCAGAGGCCTAAACCACTGAGCCACCCAGGAGCCCCCATACCTGGTAATTTTCAATCAACATGGATTTGCTGCATCAAATAGTTCCTTCTTCTTCAAATATAAATATATAAATATATTGATTAAGTCACTCGCATGTCTTAGGAAAATGTCATACCTTTAGTAGCAAACTTGAAATCTTGGCCATTGGTTTTGATTTTTGTTTTGGTTTGATTTGGTTCGGTTTTTGTAATTTTAAAAATCCCTCCAGCCCTTGGCTGTCTGACCTGATTGCTTTCAGCTGTTTCTGCAACAAAATTGTCCTGGCAGCGAAAACTCTCATTGTTTTCAGTAGCACCCCCTTCTGAACACTTTGTTAATAAAAAGCTTTTTTTTGGGGGGGGGCATGGTAAATCTGGAACAACAATGAAGTATTTCACAGAGGTGAACCACAGATAAATTTCTCTAAGGGTGGGGTGAGGGTTACTCAAAAAGGAACTTTACAAGGCTTTTAAAGATATCGATAATCATTATAACTTAACGTGACTTATTGTTACTGTGCTCTTAACTGGTCAAACACTTGTTGGCTTCCAAGAAAGACTAACATAGTTCTAGATGGTTCTAGCGGCGTTCTAGCACAGGGTCTCATGAGGCAGGGATTCTAGCCACTGGCTGTGCAAGGCATGAGGCCTGTTAGTGATTCTATTTTTTCCTCTGCAGAATGGGCCCCCAGGTCCTTTCTACCCAAATAAATAATGTGGTGATTCTCTCAGTGAGTTGTACTTTTGCTTTAAACAGCCAACTGTCTCTAAAAAAGGACTTTTGTTTAAAGTCCTTTAAAAAAAAAAGTCCTTTTAAAAAAATCTTTTTTTTAATTTTTTATTTTTTAATTTCATATGTTTACTCTGATCCTGGAACTTTGTCATTTTGACCTTCTCTGCTAATTAAAATATTCTCTCCAAAATGTCAGTTATTTGCAGGTACTTGCACTGTAGACATTCTTTACATATTTTTTAAAAAATCCATTCACGATCCTTAGTGAAAATCTCGGGAATCTGAAAGACTACCATTTGCTATTCATCGAATAGTTACTGTCTCCACTAAGTGACAGGGCTTCAGAGAACGTGAGCTCACAAGACATGTAGGCTTTTTTCCACTTTCTGCTACCATGTTCATTTCTATGTTACTCAGAGGAGCCTTCTTTGTAGAAACATATTATCCAATCTTTTAAAAATCATAAAGCTGAATTTAAATTCTGTCTCTTCATTCCCCACAATGCTTAAAAAGCCAAGCAAATTTTGTTCCATTTTTTAAGAGCCCATAGATGGCATTTTTTAATGTTGCGTTTTTGAGTTTTCATCACTATTTATGTTACTTCTACTTCACAGATAAACAATTGCTAATGACAATGTGAACTTCCTACAAATATGCAATCAAAATCCCTAGGTACACATTATTGAAGTTCTTCGTTCCCTTTAAACATTATTTCCCTCTTGATGTGCATTCTTGTTTTGTATTGTATTGCATTATAAAGTTTTTTTTTTAACAGACTGCATTTTTTAGAGTAGTTTGGGGATCAAAGTAAAATTCCCTTTCCCCGCATACACACAGCCTTCCCCATTATCAACATCCTGTACCACGGTGATAATTTGTCACCCTCACTGACCCTACACTGACACATCACTATCACCCCAAAGTCCACAGTTTACATTAGAGTTCACTCTTGTTTGGGCACCAGGGTGGCTCAGTGGGTTAAGGCTTCTGCCTTCGGCTCAGGTCATAATCTCACGGTCCTGGGATCAAGCCCCAGACCAGACTCTCTGCTTGGCAGGGAGCCTGCTTTCCCACAACCCCTGCTTTCCCTGCCTGCCTCTCTGCTTGCTTTGATGCCTGTCAAATAAATAAATAAAATCTTAAAAAAAAACTTTTCTCATAGAGTTCACTCTTGGTATAGTACCTTATGCATTTTGACAACTGTGTAGCGATATATATCTAAAATATCATACATATCATACAGAACATTTTCACTGGCCTAAAAATCCTCTGTGCTCTGCCTATTCATCCTCCTCCTCTCCTAACTGCTATGAACCACTTTATACCATTTGCATAGTTCTGCCTTTTCTAGAAGGTCATATAGTTGGAACATTGCAATATAAAGCTTTTTCAAATTGACTTCTTTCACTTATTATGATGAATTTTAAGTTTGTTCCATGTCTTTTCATTGCTTGATAGCCATTTCTCTTTATCGCTGAATCATATCCCATTGTCTCAATGGACCACAGTTTATCTATCCATTCTCCTCCTGAAGGACATCTTGGTTACTTCCAGCTCTTGGCAGTTATGGGTAAAGCTGTTATAAACACAGGTTTATATGCAGGTTTTTCTGTACACAAAGTTTTCAGCTCTTTAGGGTGAGTACCAAGGAACACGATTGCTGGATCATATGGTAAGTATATGTTTAGTTTTGTAAGAAACTGCCCAACTGTCTTCCAAAGTGGTAGCACCATTTTGGTGTTCTCACCAGAATGAATGAGATTTTCTCTTGTTCCTCATCGTCAAAAGCATTTTATGTTGTCAGTATTTTGGATTTTAGCCATTCTAATAGATGTGTAGTGACATATCATTGTTTTATTTATTTATTTATTAAAAACATTTTACTTATTTATTTGACAGAGAGAGATCACAAGAAGACGGAGAGGCAGGCAGAGAGAGAGAGAAACGGAAGCAGGCTCCTTCTGAGAAGAGAGCCCGATGTGTAAATCGATCCCACGACACTGAGATCATGACCTGGGCTGAAGGCAGCAGCTTAACCCACTGAGCCACCCAGGCGCCCCTCATTGTTCTTTTAATTTATAATTCCTTAATTATACATGCTGTGGATCATCACAGCATCTTTTAATATCATTATTTCCATCTCTATATCTTCTTCAGTGAGGTGTCTGTTCGAGTCCTTCCAATTTTTCAATCAGGTCGTTCATTTTCTTATGTTTGAGTTTTAGTATCATATATATATATACATGTATATATATTTAATTATTATTATTTTTTTATAAAAATATATTTTTATCCCCAGGGGTACAGGTCTGTGAATCACCAGGTTTACACACTTCACAGCACTCACCATAGCACATACCCTTCCCAAAGTCCATAATTCCACCCCACTTCTCCCAAACCTCCTCCCCCTGGAAACCCTCAGTTTGTTTTGTGATATTAAGAGTCATTTATGGTTTGGCTCCCTCCCAAACCCATCTTGTTTCATTTATTCTTCTACCCCCTTAACCCCCATGTTGCATCTCTACTTCCTCATATCAGGGAGATCATATTATAGTTGTCTTTCTCCACTTGACTTATTTCGCTAAGCATGATACCCTCTACTTGCATCCACGTCATCGCAAACGGCAAGATTTCATTTATTTGATGGCTACACAGTATTCCATTCTGTATATATACCACATCTTCCTTATCCATTCATCTGTTCATGGACATCTAGGTTCTTTCCATAGTTTGGCTATTGTAGACATTGTTGCTATAAACATTCTGGTGCACGTGCTCCTTCGGATCACTATGTTTGTATCTTTAGGGTAAATACCCAGTGGGGCAATTCTTGGGTCATAGGGCAGTTCTATTTTCAACATTTTGAGGAAACTCCATACTGTTTTCCAGAGTGGTTGCACCAGCTTGCATTCCCACCAGCAGTGTAGGGGGGTTCCCCTTTCTCTGCATCCTCACCAGCATCTGTCATTTCCTGACTTGTTAATTTTAGCCATTCTGACTGGTGTGAGGTGATACCTCATTGTGGTTTTGATTTGTATTTCCCTGATGCCGAGTGATATGGAGCACTTTCTCATGTGTCTGTTGGCCATCTGGATGTCTTCTTTGCAGAAATGTCTATTCATGTATTCTGCCCATTTCTTGATTGGATTATTTGTTCTTTGGGTGTTGAGATTGCTAAATTCTTTATAAATTTTGGACACTAGCCCTTTATCTGATATGTCATTTGCAAATCTCCCATTCTGTCAGTTGTCTTTTGGTTTTGTTAACTGTTTCCTTTGCTGTGCAAAAGCTTTTGATCTTGATGAAATCCCAATAGTTCATTTTTGCCCTTGCTTCCCTTGCCTTTGGTGATGTTCCTAGGAAGACGTTGCTGTGGTTGAGGTCGAAGAGGTTGCTGCCTGTTTTCTCCTCAAGGATTTTGATGGATTCCTTTCTCACATTGAGCTCCTTCATCCATTTTGAGTCTATTTTTGTGTGTCTTATAAGGAAATGGTCCAATTTCATTTTTCTGCATGTGGCTGTCCAATTTTCCCAACACCATTTATTGAAGAGGCTGTCTTTTTTCCATTGGACATTCTTTCCTGCTTTGTCGAAGATTAGTTGACCATAGAGTTGAGGGTCTATTTCTGGGCTCTCTATTCAGTTCCATTGATCTATGTGTCTGGTTTTGTGCCAGTACCATGCTGTCTTGATGACGACAGCTTTGTAATAGAGCTTGAAGTCCGGAATTGTGATGCCACCAACTTTGGCTTTCTTTTTCAATATTCCTTTGGCTATGCGATGTCTTTTTTGGTTCCATATAAATTTTAGGATTATTTGTTCCATTTCTTTGAAGAAAATGGATGTTATTTTGATAGGAATTGCATTAAATGTGTAGATTGTTTTATGTAGCATAGACATTTTTACAATATTTATTCTTCCCATCCAGAAGCATGGAACATTTTTCCATTTCTTTGTGTCTTCCTCAATTTCTTTAGGAGTACGTTATAGTTTTCTGAGTATAGATTCTTAGCCTTTTTGGTTAGGTTTATTCCTAGGTATCTTATAGTTTTGGGTGCAACTGTAAATCGGATTGATTCCTTAATTACTCTTTCTTCTGTCTTGTTGCTGGTGTAGAGAAATGCAACTGATTTCTGTGCATTGATTTTATAACCTGATACTTTACTGAATTCCTGTATAAGTTCTAGCAGTTTTGGAGTGGAGTCTTTTGGGTTTTTCACATATAGTATCATATCATCTGCAAAGAGCGATAGTTTGACTTCTTCTTTGCCAATTTGGATGCCTTTAATTTCCTTTTGTTATCTGATTGCTGAGGCTAGGACTTCTAGTACTATGTTGAATAGCAGAGGTGATAACGGACATCCCTGCCGTGTTCCTGACCTTAGCAGAAAAGCTTTCAGTTTTTTTCCATTGAGAATGATATTTGCAGTGGATTTTTCATAAATGGCTTTGATGATATTGATGATATGTTGATGATATGTGCCTTCTATCCCTGCACTTTGAAGAGTTTTGAGCAGGAAGGGATGCTGTACTTTGTCAAATGCTTTTCCAGCATCTATTAAGAGTATCATATGGTTCTTGTACTTTCTCTTATTAATGTGTTGTATGACATTGATTTGCAGATGTTGTACCAACCTTGCAGCCCTGCAATAAATCCCACTTGGTCGTGGCAAATAATCCTTTTAAAGTACTGTTGAAACCTATTGGCTAGCATTTTGGTGAGAATTTTTGCATCTGTGTCCATCAAGGATATTGGTCTGTAGTTCTCTTTTTTGATGGGATCCTTGTCTGGTTTTGGGATCAAGGTGATACTGGCCTCATAAAATGAGTTTGGAAGTTTTCCTTCCATTTCTATTTTTTGGGAACAGTTTTAGGAGAATAGGAATTAGTTCTTTAAATGTTTGGTAGAATTCCCCCGGGAAGCCATCTGGCCCTGGCCTTTTGTTTGTTTGGAGATTTTTTTTTTTTTTAAGATTTTATTTATTTATTCGACAGAGAGACATCACAAGTAGGCAGAGAGGCAGGCAGAGAGAGAGAGAGGAGGAAGCAGGCTCCCTGCTGAGCAGAGAGCCCGATGCGGGACTCGATCCCAGGACCCTGAGATCATGACCTGAGCCGAAGGCAGCGGCTTAACCCACTGAGCCACCCAGGCGCCCTGTTTGGAGATTTTTAATGACTGTTTCAATCTCCTTACTGGTTATGGGCCTGTTCAGGCTTTCTAGTTCTTCCTGGTTCAGCTGTGGTAGTTCATATGTCTCTAGGAATGCATCCATTTCTTCCAGATTTTCATATTTGTTGGTGTAGAGTTGTTCATAATATGTTCTTATAATTGTCTGTATTTCTTTGGTGTTAGTTGTGATCTCTCCTCTTTCATTCATGATTTTATTTCTTTGAGTCCTTTCCCTTTTCTTTTTGAGAAGTCTGGCCAGGGGTTTATCAATCTTATTAATTCTTTCAAAGAACCAGCTCGTAGTTTTGTTGATTTGTTCTATTGTTTTTTTGGTTTTTATTTCATTGATTTCTGCTCTGATCTTTATGATTTCTCTTCTCCTGCTGGGCTTAGAGTTTATTTCTTGTTCTTTCTCCAGCTCCTTTAGGTGTAGGGTTAGGTTGTGTATCTGAGACCTTTCTTATTTATTGAGAAAGGCTTGAACTGCTATATATTTTCCTCTCAGGACTGCCTTTGTTATGTCCCACAGATTTTGAACCGTTGTGTTTTCATTATCATTTGTTTCCATGAATTTTTTTCAATTCTTCTTTAATTTCCTGGTTGACCCATTCATTCTTTATAAAGATGCAGTTTAGTCTCCATGTATATGGGTTCTTTCCAAATTTCCTCTTGTGGTTGAGTTCTAGCTTCAGAGCAATGTGCTCTGAAAATATGCAGGGAATGATCCCAATCTTTAGATACCAGTTGAGGCCTGATTTAGGACCGAGGATGTGATCTATTCTGGACAATGTTCCATGTGTACTAGAGAAGAATGTGTATTGTTGCTTTGGGGTGCAATGTTCTGAATATATCTGTGATGTCCATCTGGTCCAGTGTGTCACTTAAAGCCTTTATTTCCTTGTTGATCTTTTGCTTGGATGATCTGTCCATTTCAGTGAGGGGAGTGTTAAATTCCCCTACTATTATTGTATTATTGTCGATGTGTTTCCTTGATTTTGTTATTAATTGGTTTATATAGTTGGCTGCTCCCATGTTAGGGGCATAGATATTTAAAATTGTTAGATCTTCTTGTTGGACAGACCCTTTGAGTATGATATGGTGTCCTTCCTCATCTCTTTTTATTGTCTTTGGCTTAAAATCTAATTGATCTGATATAAGGATTGCCACTCCTGCTTTCTTCTGATGTCCATTAGCATGGTAAATTCTTTTCCACCTCCTCAATTTAAATCTGGAGGTGTCTTCGGGTTTAAAATGAGTTTCCTGTAGGCAAAATATAGATGAGTTTTTTTTTTTTATCCATTCTGATACCATGTGTCTTTTGATAGGGGCATTTAGCCCATTAACATTCAGGGTAACTATTGAGAGATACGAATTTAGTGCTATTGTATTGCCTGTAAGGTGACTGTTCCTGTATATTGTCTCTGTTCCTTTCTGAGCTACTACTTTTAGGCTCTCTCTTTGCTTAGGGGACCCCTTTCAATATTACCTGTGGAGCTGGTTTGGTGTTTGCAAATTCTTTCAGGTTTGTTTGTCCTGGAAGCTTTTAATCACTCCTTCTATTTTCAATGATAGCCTAGCTTGATATAGCATTCTTGGCTGCATGTTTTACTAGTTTAGTGCTCTGAATGTATCATGCCAGCTCTTTTTGGCCTGCCAGGTCTCTGACGGTAAATCTGCTGCCAATCTAATATTTTTACCATTGTATGTTACAGACTTCTTTTCCCAGGCTGCTTTCAGGATTTTCTCTTTGTCACTAAGACTTGTAAATTTTACTCTTAGGTGATGAAGTGTGGGCCTATTCTTATTGATTTTGAGGTGGGTTCTCTGCACCTCCTGGATTTTGATGCTTGTTCCATTTGCCATATTGGGGAAATTCTCTCCAATATGTATCTCCCATACACCTTCTGCTCCCCTGTCTCTTTTTCTTCTTCTGGAATCCCAATTATTCTAATGTTGTTTCATCTTATGGTGTCACTTATCTCTCGAATTCTCCTCTCATGGTCCTGTAGCTGTTTGTCCCTCTTTTGCTCAGCTTCTTTATTCTCTGTCATTTGGTCCTCTATATTGCTAATTCTTTCTTCTGCCTCTGTTATCCTAGCAGTGAGAGCCTCCATTTTTTATTGTACCTCATGAATACCTTTTTTGATTTCAACTTGGTTAGATTTTAGTTCTTTTATTTCTCCAGAAAGGGCTTTTATATCTCCCGAGAGGGTTTCCCTATTATCTTCCATGCCTTTTTCGAGCCCGGCTAGAACCTTGAAAATCATTATTCTGAACTCTAGATCTGACATATTACCAATGTCTGTATTGATTAGGTCCCTAGCCTTCGGTACTACCTCTTGTTCTTTTTTTTTGTGGGGAATTTTTCCACCTTGTCATTTTGTCTAGATAAGAGTATATGAAGGAGGGATGCAGGGGCTCAGTTGGTTGGACAACTTCCTTCGGCTCAGGTCATGATCCTGGAGTCCTGGGATCGAGTCCCTCATCGGGCTCCCAGCTCCACGGGGAGTCTGCTTCTCCCTCTGACCTTCTCCTCGCTCATGCTCTCTCACTGTCTCTCTTACAAATAAATAAATAAAAATCTTTAAAAAAAAAAACGTATATGAAGGAGAAAGTAAAATACTAAAAGGGTGGCAACAACCCCAGGAAAATATGCTTTAACCAAATCAGAAGATATCCCAAATCATGAGGGGGGAGAAAGTGGGTAAAAAGAGGTTCAGAAAGAAAAGAAAAGAAACAATTAAAAAAAAGAATAAAGAAAAAATATAAAAAAGAAATATATATATATTAGATAAACTAGTTTTAAAAACATTAAAAAGAAAAGTGTAAAAGTTAAAAAAAATTAGCAGAAGGGAAAAAATGAAAAAGAATAAAAAATTACATTAACTGCAAGACTAAAGAATCATGGGGAGAAAGCCAAGAGTTTCGTGCTTTGCTTTCTCCACTTCTGGAATTCCGCTGCTCTCCTTGGTATTGAAACTACACTCCTTGGTAGGTGAACTTGGTCGTGGCTGGATTTCTTGTTGATCTTCTGGGGAGGGGGCCTGTTGTAGTGATTTGCAAGTTTCTTTGCCCCAGGCGGAATTGCACCACCCTTACCAGAAGCCGGACTGAGTAAACCGCTTGGGTTTGCTTTCGGGAGCTTTTGTTCCCTGAGCGCTTCCCGTACAGTTCCAGAGGTCGGGAATGAAAATGGCAGCCTCTTGGTCTCCTGCCTGGAGGAGCTGAGAGCCCGGGGCCCCACTCCTCAGTGCGCCCTCAGAGAACAGCGCCCAATAACTCCCGTTTCCCTGGCCTCCGGCTGCACTCCGAGCTCACCCAGCCTGCGACTGGTTCAAGGTAACCCTGAGCTGAGAGCTCACTCCTCGGCTCTGTCTCTGTAGCCGGCTTCCCTGTTCTAATACCTGCGAGCTCTGCGACACTCAGACTCCCCCGATCCTTCTGTGACCCTGCGGGACCTGAGGCCATGCTGACCCCGCGTGGGCTTCACCCCGGTTTAGCCACTGGAGCGATGTCCCTCAGCGGAACAGACTTTTAAAAGTCCTGATTTTGTGCTCTGTTGCTCCGCTGCTTGCGGGGAGCTGGCCCCTCCCCCTGTGGTCATTCTTCCTGTTGCTTTGGATTTGCTTCTCTGCCAGTCCTACCTTTCAGAAAGTGGTTGATTTTCTGTTTCTAGAATTGCTGTTCTTCTTCTCTTCGATCTCTCATTGGATTTGTAGGTGTTTACAATCTTTAGATAAAATATCGGGCTGATCTCCTGCTAGCTGAAGTAGTCTCAGCCTGCTACTTCTCCGCCATCTTGACTCCTCCCCAATCTCTTATATATTTTTAATAACAGTCCTCTATCAGATATGTCTTTTGCAAATTTTTTTTCTCCCAGTGTGTGGCTTATCTTTTTATCTTCTTGACAATGTCTTTTGTGAAGCAGAAGCCTTCAGTTTTAATGAAGCGCAGCTTATTGATATTTTCTTTCATGGAGCGTACCTTTGGTGTATATCTAAAAAAAAAAAAAATCTTTGTCATATCCAGGGTCATTTAGGTTTTCTCCGATGTTGTCATCTGTATTATAATAGGATTTATATTGAGGTCTATGATCCATTTTGAGTTAATTTTGAAGGGTGTAAGGGCTCTGTCTAGATTATTTTTTTTAAGATTCTATTTATTTATTTGACAGAGAGAGAGATCACAAGTAGGCGGAGGCAGGCAGAGAGAGAGGGGGAAGCAGGCTTCCTGCCGAGCAGAGAGCCTGATGCTCGATCCCAGGACCTTGAGATCATGACCTGAGCTGAAGGCAGAGGCTTAACACACCGAGCCACCAAGGTGCCCCTAGATTTTTCTTCTTAAATATATATGGTTATCCAGTTGTTGCAGCACCATTTGTTGAAAAGAATATATTTGCTTCTTTGTCAAAGATCAGTTGGACTATATGACTATATTTATGTAGGTATATTTATGGGCTGTTTATTCTGTTTCATTGATCTACTTGTCTATTTTTTTGCCAATCATACTGTCTTGATTGCTGTAGCTTTGTAGTAAGTCTTGAAGTTGATTTTTATCAGTAAGACTTTGCTCTTCTTCAGTATTGTGTTGGTTTTTCTGAGTCTTTGACATCTCTACATGAAATATAGAATCAGTTTGTTGATATCCACAAAATAACTTTTTGGAACTTTTATTGGGATTTTGTTGAGTCTATAGATCAAGGTGAGAATAACTGACATTGTGACAATATTGAGTCTTCCTATCCATAAACATGGAATATCTCTTCATTTATTTAGCTGTTCTGACATATTACCTTTGGGTTTTATAATTTTCCTCATATAGATGTTATAAATATTTTGTTAGATTTATAACTAAGCATTTCATTTTAGGGGGTGCTAATGTAAATGGTATTGTGTTTTTAATTTCAAATTCCATTTTTTCATTGCTAGTATACAGGAGAGTGATTGACTTTTGTATATTAACCTTGTATACTGGAACTTTGCAATAATTGCTTAGTATTTCCAGGAATTTTTTGACAGTTTTGTTCCCTACATAAATGATCATGTCACTTACAAACAAAGACAGTTTTATTTCATCCTTCCCAATCAGTATAATTTTTATTTCCTTTTATTGTTATTGCATTACCTAAGACCTCCAATATGGTATTGAGAAGGGACACTCTTGTCTTATTCCTAATCTAGCAGGACAACTTATAGTTTCTCACCATTAAGTGTAATGTTAATTATGGGGGATTTTTTTTGTATATGTTCTTTATCCAGAATGTGTATTCTGTTGTGTTTGAATGAAATAGTTGATAAATGTTGACTATGTCCACTTGACTAATGGTGTTCAACTATGTCCTTACTGGTTTTCTACTGGCTCTGCCCATTTCTTTTTTTTTTTCTGATTTTACTTATATTTATTTATTTGAGAGAAAGAATGAGAATGGAGAAGTCAGAGGGAGAAGCAGACTCCCTACTGAGCAGGGAGCCCCATATGGGACTCGATCCTTGGACTCTATCCTGGGACTCCAGGATCATGCCCTGAGCCGAAGGCAGTTACTTAACCAACTGAACCATCCAGGCACCCAGATCCTCCGATTTCTGAAGAGGGTGTTGAATTCTTCAGCTGTAATAATGAATTCATCTATTTCTCCCTGTAGTTCTAGTAGTTTTTGCCTCAGGCATTTTGACATCTGTTGTTAGACACATATATTTTAAGAGTTGTTAAGTCTTCTTGGAAAATTGACTGCTTTATTATTATGTAATGCCCCTCTTGATCTCTGAAGGACTTTCTTTGCTCTGGAGTCTGCTCTGTCAGAAATTAATGTAGCTATTCCTGCTTTCTTTTTATTAGTGTTAACATGGTATATATCTCTCCATCCCTTTACTTTTAATTTCTATAAGTGTCTTTATATTTAAAATAAGTTTCTTTTTTTAAGATTTTATTTATTTGAGAGAGAGATGAATGGGGGGAGGAGCTGAGGGAGAAGGAAAAGCAGACCACCCACTGAGCAGGGAGCCTGATGCAGGTCTCAATTCCATTACCCCAAGATCATGACCTGAACTGAAGGCAGATACTTAACCGACTGAGCTACCTAGGCACCCCTAAAATAAGTTTCTTATAGATAAAATATAGTTAGATCTTGTATTTTGATCCACTCTAATAATCTCTTTTAGTTGGTATATTTAGACAATTAACATTTAAAGTGATTATTGATATTTTTGGATTGATACCTACCATAGTTGTTACTATTTTCCATTTAGTGCCTTTGTTCTTTGTTCCTGTTTTTATCTTCCTCTCCCTTTTGTAGTTTTTTAAAAATATTTTATTTATTTATTTGTCAGAGAGAGAGCACAAGCAGGGAGAGCAGCAGCAAGCAGAGCAGGCAGAGGGAGAAGCAGGTTCCCTGCTCAGCAAGGAGCCTGATGTGGGTCTTGATCCCAGGACCCTGGGATCATGACCTGAGCCAAAGGCAGATGCTTAACCAACTGAGCCACCCAGGTGCCCCACCTTTTGTAGTTTTATTCTTTTATTTTTTATTTTTACCTTTTGTAGTTTCAATTGAGCATTTTATGGGATTCCATTTTATTTTCTTTTGTAGCATATCAGTTATATTACTTTAAAAAAAAAAAACTTTTTTAGTGGCTGTCCTAGACTTGTGCAATATAATAATACAAGCCATTTTCAAATAGAGCAAGTAGTGCAAGTACCTTATAATAACATAAGTAATCCTAATTCCTCCCATATATCCCTTGTATCATTGCTCATTTCACTTATACAATAAGCATACTAAACATATATATGTATATAAACACACATAATTAAGTACATTGTTGCTATTATTATTTTGAACAAATTATTGTTAGATCAACTAAAAGTAAGAAAAATAAAAGCTTTTATTTTACCTTGATGTATTGCTTCCCTGATGGTCTTCCTTTTTTTATGGAGGTCTGAGTTTTTAACCTCTATTTTTTCCTTCTAAAGAACTTCTTTTACATTTCTTGTAAGGCAGGCCCACTGGCAATTAATTCCCTCAATTTTTGTTAAATTGAGAAAATATTTACTTTTCTTTCACTTTCAGAGGTTAAGTTTTCAGGGTGCAGAATTCTAGGTTGGCATTTTTTCCCCCTCTCAACACTAAATATTTCACTTCACTGTCTTCTCGTTTGCCTGGTTCTTGAGCAGAAGTTGGATGTAATTCTTACCTTTATTCCTCTATAGTGAGGTATTTTTATTCTCTGGCTTATTGTTCCTTTATCATTGCTTTTCTGAAGTTTGAATATATTATGCTTTAGTATAGTTTTGTTTGTCTTGCTTGGTTTTGGTTTTTGTCATTTATCCTGCTTGGTGTTCTCTGAGAGTCCTGGATCTGTGGTTTGGTCTCTGATATTAATTTAGGAAAATTCTCAATCATTATCACTTCAAATATTTCTTTTGTTTCTTTCCCTCTTCTTCTGATATTCCCATTACATGTATGTTAAAACTTTTGTAGCTACATCTCAGTTCCAGAATATTTTGTTCTAGTTTCTTTTTCTATCTTCTTTACCTTTTCCCTTCCATTTTGGAATTTTCTACTGTCTTATCCTGAAGCTCTGAATTTTTCTCCTCAGCCATATCCCATATGCTGATGAGCCCATCAGAGGCATTCTTTATTTCTACTACAGTGTTTTTTTTCCCCTAGCATTTAAAAAATTTTTCTTTTGAGAATTTACTTCTTCCTACTTAAGTTGTCAATCCACTCTTGCCTGATGTCTACTGTATCCATTAGAGCCCATACCATATTGATCAGAGTTTTCAGTTCTCTGGTTGATAATTCCAATAATCTTGCCATTGCTGTTTCTTCAAATTGTGTTGCCTTTTTAGTATGCCTTGTAACTTTTTCTTGATAGCCAGACATGATGTACCAGGTAAAAGGAACTGTGGCAAATCGGCCTCTCATATGCCAGCCTTTAGTAATGTGGTGGTGAGTGTTGGGGTGAGGAAGCATTCTGTAGTCCTATTATTTGGTTTCAGTCTTCTGGTGAGTCTGTGTCTCTGGACTGTGAACCTCACAAATGCTTCTCAGTCCACTTTTGCCCCGAGATGAGACAAAATTGCTAGAGTAGTTTGGTCTTGGGTCTTTCCTTTCCCCCATGTGGAAGGTGAGAGCCAGCTGAGGTTGGACATTTCCTTCCTCTGGGTTGGTTAGGCTGTGATAAAACACCAGTAGTTTAGACTCTGATAGAATAGTTCCTCTGAGAGGGAAGCCTTTTTAATAACAGAATGCTCTGAGTATTTCAAAATGATTCCAATTCACGTCTTGCTACTGATAGTCACTGTGAGAACCTGGTCAAACTCATGAGGTAAAATTCCTAAAAATGTGTGGTTCCCCATCCCCCCGCCCCCTGGAGTTTTTACTTCTCAGAAATCCCACACTGAGCCTTCAGCAACTTGAACAATTACAGTCCAGGTTTTCCTGCCTTCCTACGAATTCCAGTGAAGGTTTCTGTGTGTGGCTTTCTGTTCTGGTAGATTGTAATCTTCTATACGGGCCTGTTGATTTCTCCAATGTTTGAAGGCAGTGCTTTGCCCTGTGACCCCACTTCCCTGATGGATCTAAGGAGGGCTGTTGACTTTCATGGTTTGTTGAGCTTTTTACTTGTTGTCAGGGAGGAGTGGGGATGACTTTCAGGCCTCCATGCTGGCCATTATAAAGCTTTAAGTATTTGAAAGCAAAATAATGATTTTATTGTTGTATCCAGTATACTTTTGTGATCATCATTAAGGTATCATAATTCAAGCCACTCTATTATTGAACACGAAGGTGCATCTACTCTTCCTTTATTTCTTAGTTATACTTCAGCTAGAAATGATTATCTTCACTGCACTTGAAATTATTCTTCTTTGGATTATTTTCTTTTTATATCCAAGTTCACATCTATAAACCCCTAATCCCAAAATCGATTAAGAAAATGACTATAATATTCATGACTGATTGGATATTTTGGTTGGGAAAGGAGGTTGAGGGAGGAGACACATGAGGATTAGTAGTCCTCTTTCAACACTTCCAAGTCTTTGCACTGATTGAAATGGAAAATGTCTGAGTATCATAAGGAGTTGCCTGTTGAAACAAGTTAAGTGACACCCCATTCTCTCAACTTAATAGTAAGGAGTCCTTGGGGCTCCTGGGCGGCTCACTCAGTTAAGCTGCTGCCTTCGGCTCAGGTCATGATCCCAGGGTCCTGGGATTGAGCCGCACGTCAGACTCTCTGCTCAGCGGTGAGCCTGTTTCTCTCTCTCCTTCAGCTTGTCTCTCTGCCTAGTTGTGTTCTGTCTGTCAAATAAATAAATAAAATCTTTAAAAAAAAAGAAGAAGAAGAAGAAGTAAGGAGTCCTGAAACTGAGAAAGTTTGTATGGAAATGCTGGTGATATGCATTTCTAAAATGCAAGTTCTTAATAATCACAAAAGGAAGGTCAATTAAATTCTGTTAATCTATGAGAAATTATATTCTACAATGTGCAACTTAAGCTTCCCCTTCTGTTTCAACTGAATTAAATTTTTCTCCATGCTAATTGTGTCAACTGTAACTTAGTGATAGAAAAGTACACGTTTCAGACACATAAATGTCACCAAAACTCTCAAAAGGCAGCTTTTGCCTTATATTATCCTGTTATGTATAATGTTTTGTCTATCATAGAAATAAAATTGGTTTTTCAATTAAAAAAAAAAAAGTACACGTTTCTTCCCCTGAAACTGCTGGAACAGATGTTGGTTTGAGATGGCTCATGCACAGGTCCTCTGTACTTGTGTTTGCCTTTGGTGCCCTCTACCTTCCCTCTCGGTGCACTTCCTTGTTCCTCTTCATTATTTCCTCTCTTCCTAATGCTCCCCAGTTCCCCAAAGAAAGCCTGATTGGATAAAAATAATTGACAATAGCATGAAACTATTTGCCTTTTAAAAGAGATCAAAACAGTGTGACACAAAGGAATGGTTGGTACATAATCTCAGACAGGAAAAGTCTCATATCTATTTCAAATATGCTAACCACCAGTTAATTGTGTAAAATGGATAAACAAAATCAATTATTACGTTCATATTTATGTCATAGTCTGTGCATGTCCCTTGTTGGGTATTGGATATTTTTGTATTTCTATATTTTATATTTGTGTTTATTGAGTTTTTTCAGGATGCAGCTAAGTTACTTGAAAAGAGTTTGATCCTTTTGGGTCTTGCTTTTAAGATTTGTTGGGTGGAAATGGGGCAGCGCTCCATCAGTCCAGGGATAATTATTCTCCTAATTCTTCTCTACTACTGAGGCAAGACTCTTGTGTGAACTCTGCCAAATTCCTATGAAATAGAAGGTTTTTCTAGTCCTGTTGGTAGGACTAAGCACTATTCGTGGCTCTGAGTGAGCACCACTCATTGTCCCCTCTAACTGTCTGACATCGTCCCTCTAATCATCCTTTCTCCAACTCTGGGTCATTTCCAACATGAATGCCTCCATCAGTAAATGTTATGCTGAGTAGTCAAGAGGGACATTCCATGGATCTCTGAGGAACCTTCTGTGAAGTCTCTATAGCATTCTGTCCTGTGACTTCTAGCTTCATCTCTTCACATTAGGGAGTCCTAGGGATTTGTCTGCATTCCCATTCTCTGCACTGCAACTGGGAAATTCCCTTAAGACAGTAAGCTGGGACAATTATAAGAATCATCTTGCTTATATCCTGGCTCTTAGAAATCATTGACATTTTTTATCTGTTGTGTAGTGCCTTAAAAACTCTTGTTTCATATATTTTACTTGGGGTTTTTGTTCTTATTTCAGGTAAAAGGGTAAATCCGTTTCCTGTTACTCTACCTGGGTCATAAGGCAAAGTTGACATACATCCATTTTTTAAAAAATCGTACATGTAGTTATAGAGAACATAGATTAGCTTGTGTCGACCCCTCATATCACTGTGCAACTTGTTTTTTTCATTTAAAAAATTTTTAGCTTATTTTTGCTAACTTCTGTAAAATATTATCTTGCATGATTATATTATATATTTATTCATCCTCCTATTGGTTACCATTTATGTTGTTTCTAATACTTTGCTGTTACAAACAATGCTGCAAACAACAATTCTTATGCAGTTCCTCCTTGTATCACATGTAACTGGATATCTTAGGTCAATTTTAGCAAATTTAGCAAGTTTTAGGCCAATGCTCTCCAATGTGACCATTATCACTTTACATTCCCACACTGTAAGAAGACCTGTTTCTTTGCAATTTTGCCCATATTTGATATTGGCAAGCTTTTAACGTTTTGCCAGTCTGCTAGCTCACTAATACTTTAATTTGTATTTCTCTTACTTTTTTAAAAGATTTTATTTATTTATTCATTTATTTTTAAAGATTTTATTTATTTATTTGACAGAGATCATAAGCATGCAGAGAGTGGGGGGGAAGCAGGCTCCCTGCTGAGCAGAGAGCCCGATGTGGGGCTCAATTCCAGGACCCTGGGAACATGACCTGAGCCAAAGGCAGACGTTTTAACCCACTGAGCCACCCAGGCGCCCCAGTATTTCTCTTATTTTTACAAGGTTGAGCACCTTATCATATTTTTATTGGTCATTTTGGTTTCTCCTAGGAATTTTCTACTTAGTTTTTATCTAACCTTATATTATTTTTTAACATACTTTAATTTGTTTAAATGAATGCTGAAAACTTTTGATCCTCGCCTTTTATTTTATATACATAAATATATATTATATACTATTCTATTTTATAATTAGAAATATAAATATTTTAGGGGCACCTGGGTGGCTCAGTGGGTTAAGCCTCTGCCTTTGGCCCAGGTCATGATCTCAGGTTCCTGGGATCCAGCCCCGCATTGGGCTCTCTGCTCAGCAGGGAGCCTGCTTCCCCCTCTCTCTCTCTGCTTGCCTGTCTGCCTGCTTGCGAACTCTCTCTCTCTCTGTGTGTGTCAAATAAATAAATAAAATCTTTTAAAAAATTTTTAGAAAAGAAATATATTTTATATTTAAATTTTATTTTATATTTTACTTAGTTATAAAATAGAATATTACATAGTTAATTTCTCTAAGTTTGCCCTTATTGTATAAATTTTTAAAAATTTTTTGTTTTTGTTTTTGTTCTTTTTCATTAACATGTAACGTATTATTTGTTTCAGGGGTACAGGTCTGTGAATCATTAGTCTTATATGATTCACATCACTCACCACAGCACATACCCTACCCAGTATCCATAACCCAGCCACCCTATCTCTCCCCTCCCAGCTCCCGAGAAACCCCTCAGTTAATGGATGAAAGACCTCAGTGTGAGACAGGAATCCATCAAAATCCTTGAAGAGAAAACAGGCAGCAACCTCTTCAAACCCAGCCATAGAAACTTTTTCCTAGAAACATCCCCATTTTATAATTTTTTATTGTTTTCTGGTGCAGAATTTGAATTTATATTCAGTTAGACTTTATGTCTGCTTATTTTTTGGCCTTAAGAAAGCCTTTCTGGTGCACCGGGGTGGCTCAGTCAGTTAAGCAACTGACTCTTGCTTTTGTCTCAGGGTCAAGAGATCCAGCCCCACGTTGGGCTCAACACTCAGTACAGAGTCTGGTTAAGACTCTCTCTCCCTCTCCCCACCCACCCTTCTTTCTCTCTTTCTCAAATAAATAAATAAATATTTTTTTAAAAAAAGAAAGCCTTTCCTGCTCCTGAAGTTATTAAGACATTCTCTCCTTCTTAGTAATTTTAGTCTTTCTTAGTAATTTTAAAATTAAATGCTTTACAGTTAGATATTTAATCTGTTTGAAACTTACTTTTGTGTATAAGGTGAGGTAGGGATATAAATTGCATTGTTCATCTCAATCCAAATATTCCAATACTATTTTTGGACTATCCATCTTCTCACCACTTTTTTTAAAAAGATTTATTTATTTGAGAAGGAGAGAGAGAGAAAACCTGCATGCATGTGAGTGGGACAAGGAGCAGAAAGAGAGAAACCCAGGCAGAATCCTTGCTGAGCACAGAGCCTGAGGTGGGGCTTACCACACAGACCCATGAGGTCATGACCTGAGGAGAAACCAAGAGTTGGTCCCTTAACCAGCTGAACCACCCAGGTGCCCCTCACCATTTAAATATCTGTCATACAGCAAATTCCCAAAAGATACAAGAGTCTGTGCTTGAAATTTTTTCTGCTCCCATTAATCTTTTTTTTACACCAACTGTTTTAATTACTGTTGCTTTATAATATCTTGCTATCTTGTAGGGCAAGTCCCTCCTTTTTGTTATTCTTCCTCAAAATTCTTTTATTCACCCTCTCATATACATTTGCAAACAGTTTTATGTTCTAAGAAAATCTTATTAGCTTGATTGTGTTTTATTAACTCGATAGATTCATTAGGGAATCGTGAGTGTCTTTATAATATTGAAGCCTCTTTTTTTAAAGATTTTTATTTATTTGTTTGAGAGAGAGAGAGCATGAGCTGGGGGTTGGGGGTAAGAGGGAGAGGGAGAAGCAGACTGAGCCAGGTGCCTGCTCCCGGGCTAGATCCCAGGGCACTGGGATTATGACCTAAGCCAAAGGCAGATGCTTAATATACTGAGCTACCCCAGGACCCCAGTATTGATGCTTCTTGCCTATTAACCTGGTATAGCTTTCTATTTAGTCAGATTTCCTTTTTATGGCTTTCAGGAAAGCTCTGTAGTTCATGCAATTTTTTTTTTAAGATTTACTTATTAATTTAAAGGCAGAGGCAAAGGGAGAAAGAGTCCCAAGCAGACTCCGTGCTGAGCACAGAGCCCTTTGTGGGGGTCAATCTCATGACCCCAAGATCACGACTGGTGCCAAAAACCAAGAGTCAGGCGCTTACCAACTGCACCACCCAGGCATCTCAGTTCTTGCAATTTTTAAACAATGTTATTGAATTTATCTCCAGTAAATTTATAGCTTTATTTGCTACTGTATAAATTTTTTTAATAAATCTTATTTATTTAATGGATAGAGAAATCACAAATAGGCAGAGAAAGAGGGGGAGGGAGAAGCAGGCTCCCTGCTGAGCAGAGAGCCTGATGCAGGGCTCAATCCCAGGACCCTGAGACCATGACCCTGAGACCATGACCTGAGCTGAAGACAGAGGCCTAACCCACAGAGCCACCCAGGAGCCCCTTTATTTGCTACTGTAAATGGGATTGTTTCCCCTCCCCCCTTGGTTATTGCTGGTGTATAAGAAAGCTGTTGGGGTTCCATTTGTTGAGCTTTCTCTCTCCTCCAAAATGAACTCACTTATGTTCTAATAGTTTCTCAGTTGACTCACTTGGATCTAAGCCTACCTTATTGTCTAAGCTCAGAATAAATTCTAAACGACAAGTTGTTAAAATAACTTATTTAATGATCGATGACCTTGTAGATATCCAAGTCAGCAACCTGAGCCTGTGTTCCACATTCTGGGGGTACACAACACAGGAAACTAAATTGTGGGGTGCTTACCATACAAGCTTTAGCTTGTCACTGATAACACCGGGTTTTCTTCTCTATTCTCTTCTAACAGCAGAAACAACAAAATCTCCTCTGGCTGAGTTTAGATAGTTGGGGTTCAGGTTTTAATATAGCAAGTCCAGGGGCACCTGGGTGGCTCAGTGAGTCTCTGCCTTCGACTCAGGTCATGATCCCAGGGTTCTGGGATCAAGCCCTGCATCGGAGCCTCTCTGCTCAGGGGGGAACCTGCTTCTCCCTCTCTCTCTGCCTGCCTCTCTGCGTACTTGTGATCTCTGTCTGTCAAATAAATAAACTATATATATATAGTCCATCCCTCTGAACAGATTTTTCTCTCAAAGTCCGGGGCAAGAAATCAATTGTTACATATGTATTCACTAAAAAAGCAGCTGGAAGATGCTGAGCACTGTGGCCCATGAGATCAAGGCACCAGCACACACTTGTGAGTGGTGAGCTCCCAAGGCTGGAGGAAAATTCTAGAATAAAGTGCTCATTAGAGAGCCATACCTTTTCTCCTGTTTCCTTACCTCTCTGCACTGCCCTCTTGTATCCACAGCATTGGAAATGCTTTTAGCAACACACCACACTGAATCACCACAAATTATGTGATTCTCTTGGTGGAAAACCAAACACTGTGTAAAAACTGTGGTTTTCTAGTTCATGCTTCTGGATGGAAAATAATTCAAAATAAGCTGATAGGAGTAGCCAAGAGAGATTTAATCTTCTGTTTGGAAAAGGGCTTCTATATAGGTGAGTAGAGGAACCTTTAAGAATTATTCATGTTTAGGGGCACCTGGGTGGCACAGTGGGTTAAGCCTCTGCCTTTAGCTCAGGTCATGATCTCAGGGTCCTGGCATCAAGCCCCACATCAGGTTCTCTGCTCAGCGGGGAACCTGCTTCCCCCTCCCTCTTTCTGCCTGTCTCTGCCTACTTGTGATCTCTGTCAAATAAATAAATAAAGATTTTTTAAAAAAAATAATTATTCATGTTTACATATATGTACCAGAATGCTATGTCCCTTGTCAAATAGGCTTCAAATCAACAAAAATGATAATATTTTACTTAATAAGTTTTTTAATACCTCTGTTAACATTTTGGAATACATCATTTTAATGCACATCTGCAAATTTGTAATCACTTCATGTGAGAAAAGGAATGCTTAAAAAGGCAACCAGGAGCACCGGGGTTTAAGCCTCTGCCTTTGGCTCAGGTCATGATCTCAGGGTCCTGGGATCTAACCCTGCGTCAGTCTCTCTGCTCAGCAGGGAGCCTGCTTCTCTCTCTCTCTTTCTGCCTGCCTCTCTGCCTGCTTGTGATCTCTCTCTGTGTCATATAAATAAATACAATCTTTTTAAAAAAGGCAACCAAAAAACATTTACAGTTTTGGACAGGAGTTTCCCTTACGTTTGGATAAGGATGCAAATTCCACTTCATAATAAATTACACTGCATCATAAAGATTAAATGCACTCAGGGATTGCGTTCTCTCCTCCCTCCACCCTATCGTACACACAGCTGCCCGACTAATCCTCCAAAAACACCAATTTTCATGTGCTGCTTTTCAAAACTAGCTTCCTGGCTTCCTGTTGCCTGAAAAAAATAGTCTCAAATGCTTTTGTCTGGCATTCAGGGCTCTCTAGGATGGGCACTCTGGCCAACACATCACTGCTCAGTTTGTTCCACCACACACAAGTGGATCTCGGGCTAGTTATTCAGAGACCCACCTCCTCACCGACCCAGCAAAGGTCTCGTGCATCTACTAAACTCACGGCTCACTCAGTGATGTTCTCAAAGGCCATTAGTGGGTGACATGCCAACTGCTAGAGTCAGGAGCCAGGGTGAAGTTGCCACCGCCTAACTGCATGGACTGAAAGCGGGAACGTTGATTCTCCAGGAGAAAACTGGGGCATTGTTATGAGAAGGCAGACGGCAAAACCACCCAGGTCCCCTATGACTGCTTTAACACACTCTGGACAAAATTTAAGGAGACAAGTGAACGTATTAACTCCCACTTAGGCTGTAGAAGGCAAATGCAACGGAGGGAAGGCGTTATCTTCTTCTGGAACAAACCACTTAGCTCCAGCTACTTTTATAAATAGATCAGACCCTGTCCAGGAGCCCACTTAGCTGGGTTCATTTGTATACAATGTCCATACCCTCAGGAATATTAACATTTTATCTCAGATTGCACTAATTTAAATAAAACTTAACAAAAATGGTGTGAAATGAACAAAAACACCATATTCTGTGATGAATCAAATGAAATACATTTTCAGTTGCTGTTTTCCCCATTTAAAGATAAAATTTCTGATAACTGTCATTATTTGTGAAAAGACACAAGACCAACAGTTTGTGTGTATGTGTGTTTTGGTTTTTGGTTTTTGGTTTTTTTTCTTCCCCTTAAGGCTATAGCCATATTGTCACTAATAAAGATCTCAAATTTGCCTGGAAGCTTTCATGGCAAATTGTCAGTCTGAGGGTAGTCACCACCCAGCCAAATGGCTTTATACATCATCAGTGCCTTTCTTCCACACACATTCTCTTCCTGGTTTAAACATTAGTTACCCTGGTTCTACACTGACACAGTATTTGCGTCTCTCTCCTGTCCATAACTCCTGAAAGTTGGGGACCTCTCACTTTGGTTTCCCCAGAGCATGACATTTTATTTGGTGCTTGGGGGGCAATGGGCAGTTCAAGAAGTATGTTAATACTATTACTCAGTGTATTGATCCATGCTATGCACCAACAGTATAGTAAATATCGTTCATTCCTTGTAACAAAGGCAGTAGGAACTTCTCCCAAGGGACGGAATTCCAAGGACAGAATGAAGGCAGGAAGGGAGCTGGTATATTTGTACCTATTTTGTGAGAGACACCGCTTTAGCTATTTTTCTGTATACATTATACCACTGAACTGTCACAATCCTGCAAATTCTTACATGCTTGGGTTTATATGTAGCAAGTTTAGTAAGCTACCCAAATTCGCAGTGACAGGCCCATGAGTCAAATCCAGCATGCTTGACTCCATGATTGTCAAGTCCACTAGCCCCATATATCATGAGTCTGAGATTCATGAGTGTGTAGGTGCTATCAGGAAATGTCAAAAATGCCCATTTCAGGGACACATGGATGGCTCAGTTGGTTAATTGTCTACCTCCAGCTCAGGTCATAATCCCAGCATCCTGGGATCGAGTCCCCCATCAGGCTTCTTGCTTACCAGGAGCCTGCTCCCGACTCTGCCTGCCTCTCCCTCTGCTTGTGCTATCTCTCTGACAAATGAATAAATAAAATCTTTTGTAAAAATCTTGTTAAAAAGGCCCATTTTAAAGAATGTTTTAAAACATTGTTTGGACAGCAATAGAAGCGAAAGCAGAATGACATAATGTAACGACAGATAGTTTATATGGGAGCCCTTTGGGTACTCTGGTGGATGAATGTTTTTAAATTAGTTTTTCGTGGACATGGGGAGTTAGAGAGGAGAAGGGAGGTGGGGGAAATTGGAAGGGGAGCTGAACCATGAGAGACTATGGACCCTGGAAAACAATCTGAGGGTTTTGAAGGGGTGGAGTTTGGGAGGTTGGGGTACCGGGTGGTGGATATTATAGAGGGCACTGCTTGAATGGAGCACTGGGTGTGGTGCAAAAAGAATGAATACTGTTATGCTGAAAATAAATAAAAAATAAATTTTAAAAAAATAGTTTTTCGAAAACTGCAAAAAAAGAAAAGCACTCCCATTTATAGCGTACACTTTATGGTTCACAAAGCACATGGCAACAATAAAACCATTACAATTCATAGAAAAGGAGGTACAGGGAAATTGAATGAAAGGGAATAACAAAGTAGGTTCATAAGTCAATCTTCCTTGTAAAAAAATTAACCTGAAAGTGCATTTCTGCCACCTCTCTCCTGTTTGATATGATAAAGAATGACCACGATACATGAATTATAGTTCGGGGTTTTGAAAAGCATAATAGCTTTATACCAACACTTGAGCTTTTATTTATTTATTTATTTATTTATTTATTGCTAACAAGATAGCTCGATTTGATATGCGGTTCCTGACAACCAACCTCAGAAATAATTCCATCTTCATGAGAAGTCAGAAAGAACCACAAACCAAACCTCAAAATAGATTCAAAGAGAAAATACTCTTTTAAAAATTTCCCTTCTTGGGGCAGCCGAGTGGCTCAGTGAGTTAAAGCCTCTGCGTTCCGCTCAGGTCATGATCCTAGGGTCCTGGGATTGAGCCCCATGTCTGGCTCTCTGCTCAGCGGGGAGCCTGCTTCCACCTCTCTCTCTGCCTGCTCTCTGCCTACTTGTGATCTCTGTCAAATAAATAAATAAAATCTTTAAAAAAAAATTTCCCTTCTTATCAGAAGCAGACCAAAGAGAAGTGTATCCTCCCACTAACAAATTCCCCAGAAAACTTCATCTAAAAGGTTGTACTTTCTTCAGACACCCAGCAGGACCTTCTTCTCTGGGCCTGGTATTTCTTCAGTGGCCCATTCCAGAGAATAAGACAATAAACTACTGAGCGCCATGGGCCTCAGAACCACGAAAGAGATCATGAGGGGCAGAAAGCACGCCTCTGGTCACCAAGAGGGTATGTAAACGTTTGCTGCTTTTCTGTATTTTTCAAAGGTGAGTTTTTAGCTGGAGGCCGCTCCTTTAGGATAAATTGCTGATACCGTATAGTAAAAGCTATTATATGATCTTTTACAAACCATTTCCTATCTTTGCATTCTCATGTGCCAAGACAGACATGGATTATTTAAAACCCTGAAGAGAGTGCTATTGCATTTAAATTGCCTGTAACCTTCGTGTAATAGATTTATGATTGATGATAGATTTAGTTAAAATATAACTATAAATATTTATTCTCGGTAAACGATTTCAACCTATGCTCACTTAAGTAACTTGGTGCATAATCCCTTTTCAATTAAACCGTAGTGCAAGGACCAATGCCGCGTTTCCGAGAGAACCCCAAGCTATTTTTCTAGAATGGCCGTATGCGTATATATCAGGCGTCCTCTTTTCACTCCCTTTGTGGAGCACCTACCCTGGAGGTCATGTAATAACCAATGACCAAAAAACAAACAAAAAACCCAAACATCCAGGTCGAAGTTATTCGCGTGTGCCATCATGCAACGGCGGACCCTGCCTGGAGACGAGGAGACTGCTCAAACAGATCGCGGGCAGGCATCTCAGCCCAGGCCTGTGCTGGGGAAGCTGGTTCCTGGCTTTGGGCACAATCAGAAAGCCAGCGAAGTGACCCAAGAGTGCAGCCGGGGTTTAGGGCTGATGATCTTTTCGCAGCCAGGCCGTGCGCGGACACCCGCTCGGGGAGCCAGGCTAGGAGGCCGCCCAGCGCCGGCGCTGCAGTCGCTCGCAGCCCTCCGGGACTTCGCCCCGCGCCCCAGCCGGGGCTGCGCCTCGGGAGGGAGGGGGGTGGGGGCGGCGCGGCGAAGGGGCTTTGCTAATTGCCGAAGCCGGAAGTGAGCTCTCGGAGGACGCGGCGGAGTCTGGGAGGAGGTGGAGGGGATGGCGGAGGAGGGTCGCGCAGCACCGCGGTGCTGTGCTCCGGCCCAGTCGGGACTGCAGGACCCGCCAAGTCTGTGGGCTCCCGCGCTCCAGCCCAGCTCCCGAGGCCACGCCATCCCGCTACGGCGGCCGGCTGCCCCTCCCCGCCCCATGGCTTCTCCGGAGGACCCTCTGCGCGCAGGTAAAGTGACACCGCGCCGCGCCCTCACCTGGAGCGGGAAGCGCGGGCTGCGAGCTCGCGGGGGTGTCGGGGCCCAGCCTCCCGCGACCCCCGGGGCACCGGGACCACCCCGGACGCCACGCCGCACCCGGTCCGCACGGGGTCCGGCCGGGGATGGCGCCGCGCGAGGTGCCCCCCCGCCAGCGGGCGCGCTAGCCCCCGTCGTTGGGCACCCCCAGGCGCGCGTGCGGAGGACCCCCTTCCCTGGTCCCGTGCAGTGGCCCCCCCGCTTTTGTTCTGGACTTGGGATCCCAGGTGGAAACTAGTCCCTCAGACCTCCCTGGCAGCAAGGAGCGCAGGGAGGGATTCTCGGTTTTTCCGCCCTGGCTCTTTGACTCTCTCCCCACTCACATGCCTTCTCGAGTCCTCCTCATTTTCACTTTTATTAAATGGTTTTGTTCTGCATGTTGACCTGCAGAGCTGTTTCATGAACGAATATACATGAAACCGAGTGGGAGTTCACCTGTGAGAGCCCATCTGTAAAGGCCTTTCATTAGGTGCTCCACAAAGGGAGTTAAAAGAGGACGCCTGAGTCCAGATGTTTCTTTCATCTCTGACTTGAATTTGAAATCCTCCTCAGACTTCAGCTTCCAGGATTTCTCCCGTCCTTGCTCTCCCACCATCTTGGTGGGGATCCGCTATGAGTGTTGAACACAGGAATGAATGAATGATATATACCCCCAGATCGCTGGGGCTTTTTCTTGTTTTGCTGAGGTTGGAAAGGCTTGGGAGAGACCCCCTGTACGCAGATACAGAGCTGCATGCAATTGCTTAGATAAACGTGTTCCCCACTTAATTGCTTGGGCATTGAACATTTCGCCCTTAACCTGTGGCTTGAGCAGTTAGGAGGAGACAATCTGGAGGTGAATCAGAAGATGGCTGAATCCACATGGTGGTGGTCTGGGTTTGGGAGATTTTCCTGGAGATTCAAACGAAAGATCTAAATTCTTCCAATGGGGAGTGGTAAACATTTTATCGATGGGAGATGGAAAATAAATGGTCTGGTTAACCTTTCCCTCCCCCTCAAAACCCATTATTTGAAAAAACAAAAAGGGAAGTGAAGGGAGAAATCCTCCCACTCCCATCCCCACTCACCTCCATAGCCACCTCCTCTTCCAAGAACCTAACAGACAAGGTGCCAAGAAGTGTTAGGTACCAGCAGTGGTCTCAGATCTCATTCAAGGATCATGGTGAAAGGCATTCAAAGAGATTGTGGGGGCACAGGGATCCAATTAAGGGGGACAAGTTTAAGGTTTGCCTGGTCCCCTAAAAATTAATGGCACTAGAGAAGATGAGCTTTGGGAACTATAGCTTAATGGATACAACGTGTAAAAAGCTTCAGTGAGTCATGGTGGGAAGAGGCCATGAGGGCAGCAAATACAGTCTTAGATGATGTTATTAATAGCACTACAGGCTCTAGATTTCCTGTGGTGGTGTTCTTGGCAAGACCAGCCCGGCCAAAGTGGATACTCACAACCTGGAACAGAGGGTCTTGGAGATCCCAGCATGTGAGGTATGATGCGAGGGTAAAATGATAGGAGGTGTCCTTTGGAAGGACCGTCTCCTTGACTTTAAAAGGGAGAACCCAAATCTGTAGGTGAAATCTTTTTGGCTACAAAAAGGGCTGAGGGCTCCTAAGGTCAAGGTATCCTCGTCATTTGCAAAGATGTCGAAGAACATATTCAGACATTTCAAAGATGTCCTCATGTCCATCCGTTCCCACTCTGGAATTCTATCAATGAGGTGAGAGTTCCTCTAGTTGGAAAAAAGATCTAAAATGACTTCCCTTTCTCATGTAATTTCTGTAACCTCCAGGACACACCCACCTACCCCTTCCAGCGCTGTAATGAAGCCACAGCTGGTGCCAATTTGTGGAACTCGTTAAAGGCTATTTTCCCTTATATACCCCCGGACCAAGTTCGCATGCTCCCTCACCTGATTTCCTGCACTCCCCTCCCACCTGGTGTGTTCACACCTGCACATGCCTTTTACCAACCCCTTTGCCAAAAGGCAGCCAGAGTGACCTTTCAAAGAGCTATCAGTTCCTGGCATTTGTCTCCATAGAAATCTGCACTGATCTTCTAACAAATTCTCAGTCCTCCAAAGGCATCCATAATCCTCCCATCTGTCTCTTCCTACCCCTCCAACTGACTGATGCCTGTTCTGCCCCGTCTCTCTGCCCTTCAACCGCACTGCCTCCCTCTTCCTGTGGAGACCCCTCATGGCGCCTGCCTCCAAGCACAGGTGATTCCCATTGATGGGAAGACCCTCTTCCTCTCCCCCATCTCCCCACTCCAGTTACTCCCACTTATTCGTGAGCTCACAAGCCCCATGGTACACACTCTCCATGCAGTCTGCTCTCTCTTCTAGCCCTGGCCTCCGTTTCTAGCTGTGGTTGTGTCACGGATGTCCCTCCCCAGCCAGCCTCCAAGCTATCCGTCCATTTCGCTCCAACACCTGACACAGTGCCTGGCACATAGTAAGCCCTGGCTAGCTTCTAAGAGCCTCATTGAGGGACTGAAAGCGTTTTAAAAATGTCAGCACGTAGGCTTCAAACTGTAGGCAGAAAAAGCTTTGCCTGGATTGACATTTTAGAGACGTATTCGTCAAGTTATATGTGTTCACTGACTTTACCTTGTAAAATTAAAAAAAAAAGACCTCTCTATCGCTTCGCATCTAACGAAGGCACATGTATACTATTAGACCACGTTGTGAGCTTAATGGAAGGAGACTAGATTTTTTCGCTTAGAAAATATATAAGACTGTTGAGGTCACGTGGGAGGAAATAGTCCGTTTGTGGGAGCATTGCTATCTTACTCTATCACAGCCACTAATAAAAATCTGACACGGGGTGAGTCAGAATTGTCTGTCGGAGATGAGTTAGATCTGGCTCATGTTCGTACAGACATGAAAGCCAGGAACGAAGAAGGAGGCTTTGAAAGCCTGGGTGGAGGAGGCGGTGTGTTTCACTGCGATGAGCTAAGTGCCCAGGGCCACCGGCAGACATGCGGGCCTGTGTCCTTCCTTTGTTCTGGGGTCCCTCTTGCACCATGTGGTGAGGCTGGTGGCTGGGAGCAGCTCAGGACAGGACCCGGTGGCATCTTACCTCTCCCACCCTCCTGTGGGCTCCAGTGGGCTCCAGTGGGGTCCAGTGGGTCCCAGGGGACAGCCTGCCTTCCTTGCAAAGCCCAGTAGCACTGGGAGCAGAAACTGGGACCAAAGAGTGAGCACCCTGTTTGACAAGCCGGACCAGCCACCTCTTCTTCAGATGCAGGGGGAGCCCTGGCGTGCTGACTCCTCCCTTCTCCCTTTCCCCTTTCCTCTCTTCCTCCCTCTTCCCTTCCCCTCTCTCCTTCCCTGGTGGTGCCCTTTCCCAATGCCCACTTCATCCCTTTTCCTTTCTTACATGCCTGTCTTCTAGATTTTCTTCTCTTTCCTCCCAATTACTTCCCTTCATCTGAATCTCCTCTTTGGTCCCTTTGTCCCCGCTCTCTGCTCCTCCTCCCCTTCCCTGGCCCCTGTTCAGCTCCATCCCGACTGCAGGCAGAGCTGGACTAACATGCTCACTCGCTAGCTCAGCCACCCTCCAGAGAAGTCACTCTTCAGTGGCCACCTTCCTGACCCCCTGGTCCTTTCTCCACTTGTTCAGCTATTGCTCTGAAGTCTGAGGAGGACAGAGCGGGGCTGCCACAGAATCAGGCCAGAGGAGAAACCAAACCATGTGTCCACACTGTCCCCCAGCACTGCTGCTCTGAGAGCTTTCAGAGTCCTCAACAGGGTTAGGATTTAGGGGCTTCTTCAGAACTGGGAGTGAAAACAGCCATAGGTCAAAAGAAAAGCTATGGCCCCCACACAAAAATAATAATCAAAAATGAAAACTAAGTTAACTCTGAAGTCCCAAAGTCGAAGAATTGCCTTCAGTCTGTCACTAGAAAGCACCCAAGGCCTGACTCTCTGGGTTCTGGGTGCCCTGGGAATGGCAGGAGGCTCTGACCCCCTTCCCTCTTCATTCGTTCCCAAAGAACGTCCTCTGAGGTGGTCTTCAAACTTCCTCTCAGAAACTGTCTCTGGGAACTGTAGGCCCTCGGCTGCTGGGACGAATGAGGGTGATGTCAGGACCTGATGGGCAGCTTTACCAGGAGATTGTGGCTTCTGGATGCAGTCCTCAGGTCCCATGGTCTGGGTGAGATCTGGGTCTTTGAGTGGAGGAGGACAGATGAGATTTCAGATTTTAAGTTGATTCTGGAATGATTAGTGCTTTGGGGGGCATTGGGTGAAGGTATTTTGCACATGGGAAGGACACAAATTTGGGGGGCCAAAGAGTGGACTGTTAAGAGCTGACCTGCATTTCCCCCAGAAACTTTGCTGCTGTCCTTAGCTCTGGTACCACAGAACGTGACCTTATTTGGAACTAGAGTCCTTACAGATGCAATCGCATTACAATGAGGTCGTTAGAGTGGGCCTTAATCTCCTGTAACTGACCTCCTTATGAAAAGGGAAAATCTGGACAGAGAGATGCCCCTACTGTCAGTGGTTGGCAGTGCATGAACTTCTAGAACCCTGACAGTAGTGGAAAACAGACACAGGCTGGGCACTAGGTAAATGGGAGCTCTAGCGGAATTTCAGATGAAGATGCTGTGGACCTCGGTCGGCTTCCCATGTCATAGTGACGTTAGCCTGAAGATGCTCTTTTGACCCTGCGAACCCTGCTTTTTACCATTCACTGACTTTTAAAGCTGGAAGAACACGTGGAGTCTCTCTGTTCACCCCTTAATGTTACAGATTAGGGACAGGAGCCCTAGAGAAACAACTGACTGCACAGCCCGCCTCGTTGGCTCTCACCTGTGTTCTCCAAGAGCGAGGCTGGGTGCCCTCTCCAAGGGCCACTGTGTGAGTTTACCCTGGGCCTTTCTCATGCCTTTTGAGAACTGTCCAGAAGATGTGCGTATAAATTAAACATCATTCTTTTTTTTTTTAATATCTGACTCACCAACAGGCAGTAGTAGCTACGTCTATTTTTTTGCCCATCATAGTAGCCACAATACCTGATTTCTAATAGGTACCTCTTGTATATTTATTTATTGTTTTTTAATTTTTTAAAATTTATTTTCAGCATAATAGTATTCATTATTTTTGCACCACACCCAGTGCTCCATGCAATCCGTGCCCTCTATAATACCCACCACCTGGTACCCCAACCTCCCACCCCCGGCCCCTTCAAAACCCTCAGATTGTTTTTCAGAGTCCATAGTCTCTCATGGCTCACCTCCCCTTCCAATTTCCCCCAACTCCCTTCTCCTCTCTATCTCCCCATGTCCTCCATCTATTTGTTATGCTCCACAAATAAGTGAAACCATATGATAATTGACTCTCTCTGCTTGACTTATTTCACTCAGCATCATTCATGCTACCATCAGTGAGATCCTTGTTGGTTAGTTGTCAGCTAATTTGGGGTGGCCTATGCCTTGCTTGGAGTCCCCAGTCCAGGAGAGGTGAGGTGGCTTTGGGAGGAAGGGACCTCCTGGGACAGTAGAGCCCTGACTGCTGTTTCCTGGGGCCTGTAAAAATAAACATTTTAATGCTTCCAAATGATTTGACTTCAGACTTAATAATATTATACCGTTCAGCTCCAAAAGCTCTCAGAAATCCTTTAGGACAACTTCCTCCTTCCAGACCAGTATCAAATAACCAGGGTGAGCCCTCTTCCAAATGATCTCTTCGGTACACAGCCATCTGGGCCTCGAAAACAAAGGTGACTGAGTTCGAACCACGAGGATGTGCAGGGTCAGGCAGAGCACGTTGGGCACCACCTGGGTCTGGGTTGGTGAGCGAACTTGGCAATGATGCACCTGGAAGAACTTCCTCCAGGGTCTGATCCCCATCAGAGGCTCCAGCAAACATGATTCAAAGTCCTGAAGGTGGCTCCCTGGCTGGTCACAAATCTGTTTCTTTTCCCAGTTGCCCTTTGGCTTTGCAGCCATGACTCAGAAAATGAGAAGCCGGAATTCATTGTCCCCTTCCCATCAGAACTTCCATCTATTATCAGAGATTTCAGACAGAGCGAGAAACTTTGGGCGGCCAGATAGGTGCTGTCGTTGGCTTGGCTCTTCCTGTTCGCCTGACAGGAGACATGCTCAGGTGTGATCCAGAGTGGGGTCAGGGTAAGAGGGTCAGAGCAGAGTGGATAGGGTTCCCA
>NW_022476426.1:0-37461 GCF_009829155.1 Mustela erminea
CCCTAAAGGGAAATTCATATAAAGGGGTCTGTTCAGGGAAACATAACCATGGATACTCATTAATAACGGTGTCTTCTTCGTGGATGAATGAAGAAAGAACAAGGACGGTCTATGGGCACTTTAGGAACTGTGAGTGAAGTGCAGACTATCCAAAATCACATTGGATGAGCAAGACTTGTGGTCATCCACACTGTCTTTCTGTGTCAAAACGCTTCAAACATTGTGAGGGAAGTGTGCTTTAGGAGGGATTTGTAGCCATGTTGAGTCTGTCAAAAGAGGAAGCTTTTAGTACTGACTGTGTGGTAAAACGGAACAGGCGCGTATAGGAGTCAAGTCTCAGACGACCATCCCGTTGGCAACAGGAAGTTCTGTTTCATAGAAATTCCTTCGGGAGGATTCTCATATCGGCCAGTGTCTTTCCAGTGAAGGAAGGAAGACAGAACAAGGACGGACAGAGGGCAGGTTGCATACTGTGAGTGAAGGGCACGTTGAGACACTTAGGCCTCTAAGACACATACTGCAAGTACTCCACCTCTGATGTTCCACAGTGTCTCTCTCTGCTCGAAGCAGATCAAATGCCGAGAGGAATCTGTGCAATAGGACGTACACATGACAGGGATGTGTCCTTGGAAGGCTGGAATCTGTGGGAAATTTCTGGGATTAAATCATGAAGTGACGCAACCGGGCCCTAACAGGTGATTCATACAAAGGGATCTGTTCATGGAAAGTACTTCAGGTGGCTACTCATTTATAACAGTGTCTTCTCCACTGAGGAATGAAGATAGAAGGAGGACGGACTCTGGGCACTTTAGTAACTGTGAGTGAAGTGCCGGCTATGGCGCTTGGGCTTCCAAAACACATATTTGATGAGCCCGATTTGTGGTCATCCACACTGTCTTTCTGTGTCAAAACGCTTCAAACATTGTGAGGGAAGTGTGCTTTCGGAAGGAATTGTGGCTGTGTTGAGTCTGTCAAAGAAGGAAGCTGTTGGGACTGACTGTGTGGTAACGGGAATAGGCGCGTATAGGAATCTACACTCGGACGTCCATCCCCTTGTCCGCAGGAATTTCCGTTTCATAAAAATTCCTTCATGAGGATTCTCATTTCTGACAGTGTCTTCCAGTGGAGGAAAGAAGATAGAAGAAGGACGGACAGAGCACTGGTTGCATACTGTGAGTGAAGGGCAGGGTGAGACACTTAGACCTATAAGACACCTGCTGCAAGTACACCACCTCTGATGTTCCACAGTATCTCCCTCTGATCAAAACACTTCAAATGCCGTGAGGGAACGCTGCTGTACGACGTACACACGACAGGGATCTGTCTGTGGGAGGTTGGAAGACGTGGGCCCTGTCTGTGTGGAAATCGTGACGTGTCGATACAGGGCCAATGCCGTTGAACGTAGGAAGTTCTCTGTTCAGGGAAACTCTTGCAGGCAAATACTAATTGATGACAATTAGTCATCAATTTTCCTCTCCGCTGAGGAAAGAAGATAGCACAAGGACCTACTCTTGGCAGTTTGCATACTGTGAGTGAAGTGTAAGTTAAGGTGCTTAGGCATCCAAAACACATTTGGATGGTCCTTACCTGTGGTCATCCACACTCTATTTCTTTGTCGAAAACATGGACGGGAAAACGCTTTAAACATTTTGAGGGAAGTGTGCTTTAGGAGGGATTCGTGGTCGAGTTGAGTCTGTCAAAGATGGAACTTTTGGGACTAAGTGTGTGGTAAACTGGAATGGGCGCGTATAGGAGTCTAGTCTCAGACGTCCATCCCCTTGTCCATAGGGTGTTCTGTTTCAGGGAAATTCCTTCGGTTGGATTCTCATTTCTAGCAGTGTCTCTCCTGCGGAGGAAAGATTACAGAACAAGGACGGACAGAGGGCAGGTGGCATACTATGGGTGAAGGGCAGGGCGAGACACTTAGGCCTCTAAGACACATACTGCAAGTTCACCACATCTGATGTTCCACAGTGTCTCCCTCCACTCCAAACACTTCAAATGTCCTGAAGAAACTGTGCTATAGAACGTACTCACGACAGGGTTGAGTCTGTTGAATGTTGGATTCTGTGGAATCTCTCTGTGTGGAATTCATGACGTGATGCTACAGGGCCCTAAAAGGAGATTCATAGAAAGGGGTCTGTTCAGGGAAACATCTCCATGGATACTCATACATAACGGTGTCTTCTTCGTGGATGAATGAAGAAAGAACAAGGACGGTCTATGGGCACTTTTGGAACTGTGAGTGAAGTGCAGGCTATCCAAAATCATATTGGATGAGCACGACTTGTGGTCATCCACACTGTCTTTCTGTGTCAAAACGCTTCAAACATTGTGAGGGAAGTGTGCTTTAGGAGGGATTTGTAGCCATGTTGAGTCTGTCAAAGGAGGAAGCTGTTAGGACTGACTGTGTGGTAAACCGGAACAGGCGCGTATAGGAGTCAAGTCTCAGACGACCATCCCGTTGACAACAGGAAGTTCTGTTTCATAGAAATTCCTTCGGGAGGATTCTCATATCTGCCAGTGTCTTTCCAGTGAAGGAAGGAAGACAGAACAAGGACGGACAGAGGGCAGGTTGCATACTGTGAGTGAAGGGCACGTTGAGACACTTAGGCCTCTAAGACACGTACTGCAAGTACTCCACCTGTGATGTTCCACAGTGTCTCCCTCTGCTCGAAGCAGTTCAAATGCCGAGAGGAAACTGTGCAATAGGACGTACACATGACAGGGATGTGTCCTTGGAAGGCTGGAATCTGTGGGAACTTTCTGGGATTAAATCATGAAGTGACGCAACCGGGCCCTAACAGGTGATTCATACAAAGGGATCTGTTCAGGGAAAGTACTTCAGGTGGCTACTCATTCATAACAGTGTCTTCTCCACTGAGGAATGAAGATAGAAGGAGGACGGACTCTGGGCACTTTAGGAACTGTGAGTGAAGTGCCGGCTATGGCGCTTGGGCTTCCAAAACACATATTAGATGAGCCCGACTTGTGGTCATCCACACTGTCTTTCTGTGTCAAAACGCTTCAAACATTGTGAGGGAAGTGTGCTTTCGGAAGGAATTGTGGCTGTGTTGAGTCTGTCAAAGAAGGAGGCTGTTGGGACTGACTGTGTGGTAAACGGGAATAGGCGCGTATAGGAATCTAGTCTCGGACGTCCATCCCCTTGACCGCAGGAATTTCCGTTTCATAGAAATTCCTTCAGGAGGATTCTCATTTCTGACAGTGTCTTCCAGTGGAGGAAGAAGATAGAACAAGGACGGACAGAGCGCTGGTTGCATACTGTGAGTGAAGGGCAGGGTGAGACACTTAGACCTCTAAGACACCTGCTGCAAGTACACCACCTGTGATGTTCCACAGTATCTCCCTCTGCTCAAAACACTTCAAATGCCGTGAGGGAACGCTGCTGTAGGACGTACACACGACAGGGATCTGTCTTGGGAGGTTGGAAGCTGTGGGGCCTGTCTGTGTGGAAATCGTGAAGTGTCGATACAGGGCCAATGCCGTTGAACGTAGGAAGTTCTCTGTTCAGGGAAACTCTTGCAGGCAAATACTAATTGATGACAGTATCTTCTCCGCTGAGGAAAGAAGATAGCACAAGGACCTACTCTTGGCAGTTTGCATACTGTGAGTGAAGTGTAAGTTAAGGTGCTTAGGCATCCAAAACACATTTGGATGGTCCTTACCTGTGGTCATCCACACTCTATTTCTTTGTCGAAGTGAAGGGAAGTGTGCTTTAGGAGGGATTCGTGGCCGAGTTGAGTCTGTCAAAGATGGAAGTTTTGGGACTAAGTGTGTGGTAAACTGGAATGGGCGCGTATAGGAGTCTAGTCTCAGACGTCCATCCCCTTGACCATAGGGTGTTCTGTTTCAGGGAAATTCCTTCGGTCGGATTCTCATTTCTAGCAGTGTCTCTCCTGTGGAGGAAAGATTACAGAACAAGGACGGACAGAGGGCAGCTTGCATACTATGGGTGAAGGGCAGGGCGAGACACTTAGGCCTCTAAGACACATACTGCAAGTTCACCACATCTGATGTTCCACAGTGTCTCCCTCCACTCCAAACACTTCAAATGTCCTGAAGAAACTGTGCTATAGAACGTACTCACGACAGGGTTGAGTCTGTTGAATGTTGGATTCTGTGGAATCTCTCTGTGTGGAATTCATGACGTGATGCTACAGGGCCCTAAAAGGAGATTCATAGAAAGGGGTCTGTTCAGGGAAACATCTCCATGGATACTCATTCATAACGGTGTCTTCTTCGTGGATGAATGAAGAAAGAACAAGGACGGTCTATGGGCACTTTTGGAACTGTGAGTGAAGTGCAGGCTATCCAAAATCATATTGGATGAGCACGACTTGTGGTCATCCACACTGTCTTTCTGTGTCAAAACGCTTCAAACATTGTGAGGGAAGTGTGCTTTAGGAGGGATTTGTAGCCATGTTGAGTCTGTCAAAGGAGGAAGCTGTTAGGACTGACTGTGTGGTAAACCGGAACAGGCGCGTATAGGAGTCAAGTCTCAGACGACCATCCCGTTGACAATAGGAAGTTCCGTTTCATAGAAATTCCTTCGGGAGGATTCTCATATCGGCCAGTGTCTTTCCAGTGAAGGAAGGAAGACAGAACAAGGACGGACAGAGGGCAGGTTGCATACTGTGAGTGAAGGGCACGTTGAGACACTTAGGCCTCTAAGACACATTCTGCAAGTACTCCACCTGTGATGTTCCACAGTGTCTCCCTCTGCTCGAAGCAGTTCAAATGCCGAGAGGAAACTGTGCAATAGGACGTACACATGACAGGGATGTGTCCTTGGAATGCTGGAATCTGTGGGAACTTTCTGGGATTAAATCATGAAGTGACGCAACCGGGCCCTAACAGGTGATTCATACAAAGGGATCTGTTCATGGAAAGTACTTCAGGTGGCTACTCATTTATAACAGTGTCTTCTCCACTGAGGAATGAAGATAGAAGGAGGACGGACTCTGGGCACTTTAGGAACTGTGAGTGAAGTGCCGGCTATGGCGCTTGGGCTTCCAAAACACATATTTGATGAGCCCGATTTGTGGTCATCCACACTGTCTTTCTGTGTCAAAACGCTTCAAACATTGTGAGGGAAGTGTGCTTTCGGAAGGAATTGTGGCTGTGTTGAGTCTGTCAAAGAAGGAAGCTGTTGGGACTGACTGTGTGGTAACGGGAATAGGCGCGTATAGGAATCTACACTCGGACGTCCATCCCCTTGTCCGCAGGAATTTCCGTTTCATAAAAATTCCTTCATGAGGATTCTCATTTCTGACAGTGTCTTCCAGTGGAGGAAAGAAGATAGAAGAAGGACGGACAGAGCACTGGTTGCATACTGTGAGTGAAGGGCAGGGTGAGACACTTAGACCTATAAGACACCTGCTGCAAGTACACCACCTCTGATGTTCCACAGTATCTCCCTCTGATCAAAACACTTCAAATGCCGTGAGGGAACGCTGCTGTAGGACGTACACACGACAGGGATCTGTCTGTGGGAGGTTGGAAGACGTGGGCCCTGTCTGTGTGGAAATCGTGACGTGTCGATACAGGGCCAATGCCGTTGAACGTAGGAAGTTCTCTGTTCAGGGAAACTCTTGCAGGCAAATACTAATTGATGACAATTAGTCATCAATTTTCCTCTCCGCTGAGGAAAGAAGATAGCACAAGGACCTACTCTTGGCAGTTTGCATACTGTGAGTGAAGTGTAAGTTAAGGTGCTTAGGCATCCAAAACACATTTGGATGGTCCTTACCTGTGGTCATCCACACTCTATTTCTTTGTCGAAAACATGGACGGGAAAACGCTTTAAACATTTTGAGGGAAGTGTGCTTTAGGAGGGATTCGTGGTCGAGTTGAGTCTGTCAAAGATGGAACTTTTGGGACTAAGTGTGTGGTAAACTGGAATGGGCGCGTATAGGAGTCTAGTCTCAGACGTCCATCCCCTTGTCCATAGGGTGTTCTGTTTCAGGGAAATTCCTTCGGTTGTATTCTCATTTCTAGCAGTGTCTCTCCTGCGGAGGAAAGATTACAGAACAAGGACAGACAGAGGGCAGGTGGCATACTATGGGTGAAGGGCAGGGCGAGACACTTAGGCCTCTAAGACACATACTGCAAGTTCACCACATCTGATGTTCCACAGTGTCTCCCTCCACTCCAAACACTTCAAATGTCCTGAAGAAACTGTGCTATAGAACGTACTCACGACAGGGTTGAGTCTGTTGAATGTTGGATTCTGTGGAATCTCTCTGTGTGGAATTCATGACGTGATGCTACAGGGTCCTCAAAGGAGATTCATAGAAAGGGGTCTGTTCAGGGAAACATCTCCATGGATACTCATTCATAACGGTGTCTTCTTCGTGGATGAATGAAGAAAGAACAAGGACGGTCTATCGCCATTTTGGAACTGTGAGTGAAGTGCAGGCTATCCAAAATCACATTGGATGAGCAAGACTTGTGGTCATCCACACTGTCTTTCTGTGTCAAAACGCTTCAAACATTGTGAGGGAAGTGTGCTTTAGGAGGGATTTGTAGCCATGTTGAGTCTGTCAAAGGAGGAAGCTGTTAGGACTGACTGTGTGGTAAACCGGAACAGGCGCGTATAGCAGTCAAGTCTCAGACGACCATCCCGTTGACAACAGGAAGTTCTGTTTCATAGAAATTCCTTCGGGAGGATTCTCATATCTGCCAGTGTCTTTCCAGTGAAGGAAGGAAGACAGAACAAGGACGGACAGAGGGCAGGTTGCATACTGTGAGTGAAGGGCACGTTGAGACACTTAGGCCTCTAAGACACATTCTGCAAGTACTCCACCTGTGATGTTCCACAGTGTCTCCCTCTGCTCGAAGCAGTTCAAATGCCGAGAGGAAACTGTGCAATAGGACGTACACATGACAGGGATGTGTCCTTGGAAGGCTGGAATCTGTGGGAACTTTCTGGGATTAAATCATGAAGTGACGCAACCGGGCCCTAACAGGTGATTCATACAAAGGGATCCGTTCAGGGAAAGTACTTCAGGTGGCTACTCATTCATAACAGTGTCTTCTCCACTGAGGAATGAAGATAGAAGGAGGACGGACTCTGGGCACTTTAGGAACTGTGAGTGAAGTGCCGGCTATGGCGCTTGGATTTCCAAAACACATATTAGATGAGCCCGACTTGTGGTCATCCACACTGTCTTTCTGTGTCAAAACGCTTCAAACATTGTGAGGGAAGTGTGCTTTCGGAAGGAATTGTGGCTGTGTTGAGTCTCTCAGAGAAGGAAGCTGTTGGGACTGACTGTGTGGTAAACGGGAATAGGCGCGTATAGGAATCTAGTCTCGGACGTCCATCCCCTTGACCGCAGGAATTTCCGTTTCATAGAAATTCCTTCATGAGGATTCTCATTGCTGACAGTGTCTTCCAGTGGAGGAAGAAGATAGAACAAGGACGGACAGAGCGCTGGTTGCATACTGTGAGTGAAGGGCAGGGTGAGACACTTAGACCTCTAAGACACCTGCTGCAAGTACACCACCTGTGATGTTCCACAGTATCTCCCTCTGCTCAAAACACTTCAAATGCCGTGAGGGAACGCTGCTGTAGGACGTACACATGACAGGGATCGGTCTGTGGGAGGTTGGAAGCTGTGGGGCCTGTCTGTGTGGAAATCGTGAAGTGTCGATACAGGGCCAATGCCGTTGAAGGTAGGAAGTTCTCTGTTCAGGGAAACTCTTGCAGGCAAATACTAATTGATGACAGTATCTTCTCCGCTGAGGAAAGAAGATAGCACAAGGACCTACTCTTGGCAGTTTGCATACTGTGAGTGAAGTGTAAGTTAAGGTGCTTAGGCATCCAAAACACATTTGGATGGTCCTTACCTGTGGTCATCCACACTCTATTTCTTTGTCGAAAACATGGACGGGAAAACGCTTTAAACATTTTGAGGGAAGTGTGCTTTAGGAGGGATTCGTGGTCGAGTTGAGTCTGTCAAAGATGGAAGTTTTGGGACTAAGTGTGTGGTAAACTGGAATGGGCGCGTATAGGAGTCTAGTCTCAGACGTCCATCCCCTTGTCCATAGGGTGTTCTGTTTCAGGGAAATTCCTTCGGTTGGATTCTCATTTCTAGCAGTGTCTCTCCTGCGGAGGAAAGATTACAGAACAAGGACGGACAGAGGGCAGGTGGCATACTATGGGTGAAGGGCAGGGCGAGACACTTAGGCCTCTAAGACACATACTGCAAGTTCACCACATCTGATGTTCCACAGTGTCTCCCTCCACTCCAAACACTTCAAATGTCCTGAAGAAACTGTGCTATAGAACGTACTCACGACAGGGTTGAGTCTGTTGAATGTTGGATTCTGTGGAATCTCTCTGTGTGGAATTCATGACGTGATGCTACAGGGTCCTCAAAGGAGATTCATAGAAAGGGGTCTGTTCAGGGAAACATCTCCATGGATACTCATTCATAACGGTGTCTTCTTCGTGGATGAATGAAGAAAGAACAAGGACGGTCTATCGCCATTTTGGAACTGTGAGTGAAGTGCAGGCTATCCAAAATCACATTGGATGAGCAAGACTTGTGGTCATCCACACTGTCTTTCTGTGTCAAAACGCTTCAAACATTGTGAGGGAAGTGTGCTTTAGGAGGGATTTGTAGCCATGTTGAGTCTGTCAAAGGAGGAAGCTGTTAGGACTGACTGTGTGGTAAACCGGAACAGGCGCGTATAGCAGTCAAGTCTCAGACGACCATCCCGTTGACAATAGGAAGTTCCGTTTCATAGAAATTCCTTCGGGAGGATTCTCATATCGGCCAGTGTCTTTCCAGTGAAGGAAGGAAGACAGAACAAGGACGGACAGAGGGCAGGTTGCATACTGTGAGTGAAGGGCACGTTGAGACACTTAGGCCTCTAAGACACATTCTGCAAGTACTCCACCTGTGATGTTCCACAGTGTCTCCCTCTGCTCGAAGCAGTTCAAATGCCGAGAGGAAACTGTGCAATAGGACGTACACATGACAGGGATGTGTCCTTGGAATGCTGGAATCTGTGGGAACTTTCTGGGATTAAATCATGAAGTGACGCAACCGGGCCCTAACAGGTGATTCATACAAAGGGATCCGTTCAGGGAAAGTACTTCAGGTGGCTACTCATTCATAACAGTGTCTTCTCCACTGAGGAATGAAGATAGAAGGAGGACGGACTCTGGGCACTTTAGGAACTGTGAGTGAAGTGCCGGCTATGGCGCTTGGATTTCCAAAACACATATTAGATGAGCCCGACTTGTGGTCATCCACACTGTCTTTCTGTGTCAAAACGCTTCAAACATTGTGAGGGAAGTGTGCTTTCGGAAGGAATTGTGGCTGTGTTGAGTCTGTCAAAGAAGGAGGCTGTTGGGACTGACTGTGTGGTAAACGGGAATAGGCGCGTATAGGAATCTAGTCTCGGACGTCCATCCCCTTGACCGCAGGAATTTCCGTTTCATAGAAATTCCTTCATGAGGATTCTCATTTCTGACAGTGTCTTCCAGTGGAGGAAGAAGATAGAACAAGGACGGACAGAGCGCTGGTTGCATACTGTGAGTGAAGGGCAGGGTGAGACACTTAGACCTCTAAGACACCTGCTGCAAGTACACCACCTGTGATGTTCCACAGTATCTCCCTCTGCTCAAAACACTTCAAATGCCGTGAGGGAACGCTGCTGTAGGACGTACACATGACAGGGATCGGTCTGTGGGAGGTTGGAAGCTGTGGGGCCTGTCTGTGTGGAAATCGTGAAGTGTCGATACAGGGCCAATGCCGTTGAAGGTAGGAAGTTCTCTGTTCAGGGAAACTCTTGCAGGCAAATACTAATTGATGACAGTATCTTCTCCGCTGAGGAAAGAAGATAGCACAAGGACCTACTCTTGGCAGTTTGCATACTGTGAGTGAAGTGTAAGTTAAGGTGCTTAGGCATCCAAAACACATTTGGATGGTCCTTACCTGTGGTCATCCACACTCTATTTCTTTGTCGAAAACATGGACGGGAAAACGCTTTAAACATTTTGAGGGAAGTGTGCTTTAGGAGGGATTCGTGGTCGAGTTGAGTCTGTCAAAGATGGAACTTTTGGGACTAAGTGTGTGGTAAACTGGAATGGGCGCGTATAGGAGTCTAGTCTCAGACGTCCATCCCCTTGTCCATAGGGTGTTCTGTTTCAGGGAAATTCCTTCGGTTGGATTCTCATTTCTAGCAGTGTCTCTCCTGCGGAGGAAAGATTACAGAACAAGGACAGACAGAGGGCAGGTGGCATACTAAGGGTGAAGGGCAGGGCGAGACACTTAGGCCTCTAAGACACATACTGCAAGTTCACCACATCTGATGTTCCACAGTGTCTCCCTCCACTCAAAACACTTCAAATGTCCTGAAGAAACTGTGCTATAGAACGTACTCACGACAGGGTTGAGTCTGTTGAATGTTGGATTCTGTGGAATCTCTCTGTGTGGAATTCATGACGTGATGCTACAGGGTCCTCAAAGGAGATTCATAGAAAGGGGTCTGTTCAGGGAAACATCTCCATGGATACTCATTCATAACGGTGTCTTCTTCGTGGATGAATGAAGAAAGAACAAGGACGGTCTATCGCCATTTTGGAACTGTGAGTGAAGTGCAGGCTATCCAAAATCACATTGGATGAGCACGACTTGTGGTCATCCACACTGTCTTTCTGTGTCAAAACGCTTCAAACATTGTGAGGGAAGTGTGCTTTAGGAGGGATTTGTAGCCATGTTGAGTCTGTCAAAGGAGGAAGCTGTTAGGACTGACTGTGTGGTAAACCGGAACAGGCGCGTATAGGAGTCAAGTCTCAGACGACCATCCCGTTGACAACAGGAAGTTCTGTTTCATAGAAATTCCTTCGGGAGGATTCTCATATCTGCCAGTGTCTTTCCAGTGAAGGAAGGAAGACAGAACAAGGACGGACAGAGGGCAGGTTGCATACTGTGAGTGAAGGGCACGTTGAGACACTTAGGTCTCTAAGACACATTCTGCAAGTACTCCACCTGTGATGTTCCACAGTGTCTCCCTCTGCTCGAAGCAGTTCAAATGCCGAGAGGAAACTGTGCAATAGGACGTACACATGACAGGGATGTGTCCTTGGAAGGCTGGAATCTGTGGGAACTTTCTGGGATTAAATCATGAAGTGACGCAACCGGGCCCTAACAGGTGATTCATACAAAGGGATCCGTTCAGGGAAAGTACTTCAGGTGGCTACTCATTCATAACAGTGTCTTCTCCACTGAGGAATGAAGATAGAAGGAGGACGGACTCTGGGCACTTTAGGAACTGTGAGTGAAGTGCCGGCTATGGCGCTTGGATTTCCAAAACACATATTAGATGAGCCCGACTTGTGGTCATCCACACTGTCTTTCTGTGTCAAAACGCTTCAAACATTGTGAGGGAAGTGTGCTTTCGGAAGGAATTGTGGCTGTGTTGAGTCTCTCAGAGAAGGAGGCTGTTGGGACTGACTGTGTGGTAAACGGGAATAGGCGCGTATAGGAATCTAGTCTCGGACGTCCATCCCCTTGACCGCAGGAATTTCCGTTTCATAGAAATTCCTTCATGAGGATTCTCATTTCTGAAAGTGTCTTCCAGTGGAGGAAGAAGATAGAACAAGGACGGACAGAGCGCTGGTTGCATACTGTGAGTGAAGGGCAGGGTGAGACACTTAGACCTCTAAGACACCTGCTGCAAGTACACCACCTGTGATGTTCCACAGTATCTCCCTCTGCTCAAAACACTTCAAATGCCGTGAGGGAACACTGCTATGGGACGTACACATGACAGGGATCGGTCTGTGGGAGGTTGGAAGCTGTGGGGCCTGTCTGTGTGGAAATCGTGAAGTGTCGATACAGGGCCAATGCCGTTGAAGGTAGGAAGTTCTCTGTTCAGGGAAACTCTTGCAGGGAAATACTAATTGATGACAGTATCTTCTCCGCTGAGGAAAGAAGATAGCACAAGGACCTACTCTTGGCAGTTTGCATACTGTGAGTGAAGTGTAAGTTAAGGTGCTTAGGCATCCAAAACACATTTGGATGGTCCTTACCTGTGGTCATCCACACTCTATTTCTTTGTCGAAAACGCTTTAAACATTTTGAGGGAAGTGTGCTTTAGGAGGGATTTGTGGCCGAGTTGAGTCTGTCAAAGATGGAAGTTTTGGGACTAAGTGTATGGTAAACTGGAATGGGCGCATATAGGAGTCTAGTCTCAGACGTCCATCCCCTTGACCGTAGGGTGTTCTGTTTTAGGGAAATTCCTTCGGTCGGATTCTCATTACTATCAGTGTCTCTCCTGTGGAGGAGAGATTATAGAACAAGGACGGACAGAGGGCAGGTGGCATACTATGGGTGAAGGGCAGGGCGAGACACTTAGGCCTCTAAGACACATACTGCAAGTTCACCACATCTGATGTTCCACAGTGTCTCCCTCCACTCCAAACACTTCAAATGTCCTGAAGAAACTGTGCTATAGAACGTACTCACGACAGGGTTGAGTCTGTTGAATGTTGGATTCTGTGGAATCTCTCTGTGTGGAATTCATGACGTGATGCTACAGGGCCCTAAAAGGAAATTCATAGAAAGGGGTCTGTTCAGGGAAACATCTCCATGGATACTCATTCATAACGGTGTCTTCTTAGTGGATGAATGAAGAAAGAACAAGGACGGTCTATGGGCACTTTAGGAACTGTGAGTGAAGTGCAGGCTATCCAAAATCACATTGGATGAGCAAGACTTGTGGTCATCCACACTGTCTTTCTGTGTCAAAACGCTTCAAACATTGTGAGGGAAGTGTGCTTTAGGAGGGATTTGTAGCCATGTTGAGTCTGTCAAAGGAGGAAGCTGTTAGGACTGACTGTGTGGTAACCCGGAACAGGCGCGTATAGGAGTCAAGTCTCAGATGCCCATCCCGTTGACAACAGGAAGTTCTGTTTCATAGAAATTCCTTCGGGAGGATTCTCATATCTGCCAGTGTCTTTCCAGTGAAGGAAGGAAGACAGAACAAGGACGGACAGAGGGCAGGTTGCATACTGTGAGTGAAGGGCAGGTTGAGACACTTAGGCCTCTAAGACACATACTGCAATTACTCCTCCTGTGATGTTTCACAGTGTCTCCCTCTGCTCGAAGCAGTTCAAATGCTGAGGGGAAACTGTGCAATAGGACGTACACATGACAGGGATGTGTCCTTGGAATGCTGGAATCTGTGGGAACTTTCTGGGATTAAATCATGAAGTGACGTAACCGGGCCCTAACAGGTGATTCTCAAAAAGGGATCTGTTCAGGGAAAGTACTTCAGGTGGCTACTCATTCATAACAGTGTCTTCTCCACTGAGGAATGAAGATAGAAGGAGGACGGACTCTGGGCACTTTAGGAACTGTGAGTGAAGTGTAGGCTATGGCGCTTTGGCTTCCAAAACACATATTAGATGAGCCCGACTTGTGGTCATCCACACTGTCTCTCTGTGTCAAAACGCTTCACACATGTGAGGGAAGTGTGCTTTCGGAAGGAATTGTGGCCGTGTTGAGTCTGTCAAAGAAGGAAGCTGTTGGGACTGACTGTGTGGTAAACCGGAACAGGCGCGTATAGCAGTCAAGTCTCAGACGACCATCCCGTTGACAACAGGAAGTTCTGTTTCATAGAAATTCCTTCAGGAGGATTCTCATTTCTGACAGTCTTCCGTTGGAGGAAAGAAGATAGAACAAGGACGGACAGAGGACTGGTTGCATACTGTGTGTGAAGGCAGGGTGAGACACTTTGGCCTCTAAGACACCTGCTGCAAGTACACCACCTGTGATGTTCCACAGTAATTCCCTCTGCTCAAAACTCTTCAAATGCCGTGAGGGATCTCTGCTGTAGGACGTACACACGACAGGGATGTGTTTGTGGGAGGTTGGAATCTGTGGGGCCTGTCTGTGTGGAAATCGTGAAGTGTCGATACAGGGCCAATGCCGTTGAACGTGGGAAGTTCTCTGTTCAGCAAAACTCTTGTAGACAAATACTAATTGATGACAGTATCTTCTCCACTGAGGAAAGAAGATAGCACAAGGACCTACTCTTGGCAGTTTGCATACTGTGAGTGAAGTGTAATTTAAGGTGCTTAGGCATCCAAAACACATTTGGATGGTCTTTACCTCTGGTCATCCATACTCTTATTTCTTTGTCGAAAACGCTTTAAACATTTTGAGGGAAGTGTGCTTTAGGAGGGATTCATGGCCCTTTGAGTCTGTCAAAGAAGAAAGTTGTTGGGACTAAGTGTGTGGTAAACTGGAATGGGCGCGAATAGGAGTCTAGTCTCAGACGTCGATCCCCTTGACCATAGGAACTTCTGTTTCAGGGAAACTCTTTCAGGCGGATTCTCATTTCTGACAGTGTCTTTCCTGTTGAGGAAAGAAGACAGAACAAGGATGGACAGAGGGCAGGTTGCATACTGTCAGTGAAGGGCAGGGTGAGAGACTTAGGCCTCTAAGACATATACTGCAAGTACTCCCCCTTGATATACCACAGTTTCTCCCCCTGCTCAAAACAGTTCAAATGCCATGAGGGAACTCTTCTATAGGACGTACACATGACAGGGATGTGTCCTTGGAAGGCTGGAAGCTGTGGGACCTTTCTGAAATGAATTCATGAAGTGACGCAACAGGGCCCTAACAGGTGAATCATAGAAAGGGACCTGTTCATGGAAACTACTTCAGGTCGCTACTCATTCATAACAGTGTCTTCTCCATTGAGGAATGAAGATAGAACAAGGACGTGCTCTGGGCACTTTAGTAACTGTGAGTTAAGTGCAGGCTGTGGCGCTGAGGCATCCAAAACACATATTCGATGAGCACAACCTGTAGTCATCCTCACTTTCTTTCTGTTTCAAAAACGCTTCAAAGATTGGGACGGAAGTGTGCTTTAGGAGGGATTTGTGGCCGTGTTGAGACTGTCACAGAAGGAAGCTGTTGTGACTGACTGTTTGGTAAACTGAAATAGGGCTTATAGGAGTCTAGTCTCAGACGTCCATTCCCTTGACCACAGGAAGTTCTGTTTCATAGAAATTCCTTCAGGAGGATTCTCATTTCGGACAGTGTCAGAAACAGACACTGAGTAATCTGTGCTATAGAACCTACTCACGACAGGGTTGAGTCTCTTGAATGTTGGATTCTGTGGAATCTCTCTGTGTTGAAATCATGAAGTGACGCTAAAGGGCCCTAAAAGGTTATTCACAGAAAGGGGTCTGTTCAGGGAAACTTCTTTATTTGGATACTCATTCATAACAGTGCCGTCTTCGTGGATGAATGAAGATAGAACAAGGACGGTCTATGGGCACTTTAGGAACTGTGAAGGAAGTGCAGGCTATCCAAAACACATACTGGATGAGCACGACTTGTGGTCATCCACACTGTCTTTCTGTGTCAAAACGCTTCCAACATTGTGAGGGAAGTGTGCTTTAGGCGGGATTTTTGGCCGTGTTGAGTGGTCAAAGAAGGAAGCTGTTGGGACTGACTGTGTGGCAAACTGGAAAGGGGACGTATACAAATCTAGTCTCAGACATCCTTCCCCTTGACCACAGGAAGTTCTGTTTCATAGAAATTCTTTCAGGAGGATTCTCATTTCAGTGTCTTTCCAGTGGAGGAAAGAAGATAGAACCAGGACAGACAGAGGGCAGTTTGCATACTGTGAGTGAAGGGCAGGGTGAGACAATTAGGCCTCTGAGACACATACTGCAAGTACACCACCTGTGATGTTCCACCGTATCTTGCTCTGCTCAATACACTTCAAATGCCGTGAGGGAATGCTGCTGTAGGACGTACTCACAACAAGGATGTGTCTCTGGGAGGTTGGAAGCTGTGGAACCTGTCTGTGTGGAAATCATGAAGTGTCGATACAGGGCCATTGCAATTGAACACAGGAAGCTCTCTGTTCAGGGTAACTCTTGCAGGCAAATAATAATTGATGTCAGTATCTTCTCTGCCGAGGAAAGAAGATAGAACAAAGACGTACTCTTGGCAGTTTGCATACTGTGAGTGAAGTGTAAGTTAAGGTGCTTAGGCATCTGAAACACATTTGGATGGTCCTTACCTGTGGTCATCCACACTCTATTTCTTTGTCGAAAACGCTTTAAACATTTTGATGGAAGCGTGATTTAGGAGGGATTCGTGGCAGTGTTGAATCTGTCAAAGAAGGAAGTTGTTGCGAATAAGTGTGTGGTAAACTGGAATGGGCGTGTATAGGAGTCTAGTCTCAGACGTCCATCCCCTTGACCATAGGAACTTCTGTTTCAGGGAAACTCCTTCAGGCAGATTCTCATTTCTGACAGTGTCTTTCCTGTGGAGGAAAGAAGACAGAACAAGGACGGACAGAGGGCAGGTTGCATACTGTGAGTGAAGGGCAGGGTGAGACACTCAGGCCTCTAAGACATATATTGCAAGTACTCCTCCTTGATGTTCCACAGTGTCTCCCTCTGCTCAAAACAGATCAAATGCCATGAGGGAACTGTTCTATAGGATGTACACATGAGCCGGATGTGCCCTGGAATGCTGGAAACTGTGGGATCTTTCTGGGATGAAATCATGAAGTGACACAACAGGGCCCTAACAGGTGATTCATAGAAAGAGTCCTGTTCAGGGAACCTACTTCAGGTGGGTACTCATTCATAACTGTGTCTTCTCCTTTGAGGAATGAAGATAGACAAGGACTGACTCTGAGCACTTTAGTAACTGTGAGTGAAGTGCCGGCTATGGCGCTTAGGCATCCAAAACACATTTTGGATGAGCACGACCTGTAATCATCCACACTGTCTTTCTGTTTCGAAAACGCTTCAAACATTGGGAGGGAAATGTGCTTTAGGAGGGATTGTGGCCGTGTTGAGTCTGTCAAAGAAGGAAGCTGTTGGGACTGACTGTGTGGTTAACTGGAATAGGGCTTACAGGAGTCTAGTCTCAGAAGTCCATTCCCTTGACCACAGGAAGTTATGTTTCACAGAAATTCCTTCAGGAGGATTCTCATTTTTGTCAGTGTCAGAAACAGTGAGGACACTGTCCTATAGAACGTACTCAGGACAGGGTTGAGTCTGTTGAATGTTGGATTCTGTGGAATCTCTCTGTGTTGAAATCATGAAGTGATGCCACAGGGCCCTAAAAGGTGATTCACACAAAAGGATCTCTTAAAGAAAACTACTTCAGGTGGCTCCTCATTCATAACAGTGTCTCTCCATTGAAGAAGGAAGATAGAACAAAGACGGACTCTGGGCACTTTAATAACTGTGAGTGAAGTGCAGGCTATGGTGCTGAGGCATCCAAAACACATATTGGATGAGCACGACCTGTAGTCATCCACACTGTCTTTCTGTTTCGAAAACGCTTCAAACATTGTGAGGCCAGTGTGCTTTAGGAGGGATTTGTGGCCGTGTTGAGTCTGTCAAAGAAGGAAGCTGTTGGGACTGACTGTGTGGTAAACTGGAATAGGCGCGTATAGGAGTCTGGTTTCAGACGTCCATTCCCTTAACCACAGGAAGTTCTATTTCACAGAAATTCCTTCAGGAGGATTCTCATTTCTGCCAGTGCATTCCCAGTGGAGGAAAGAAGATAGAACAAGGACGTACAGAGGGCAGGTTGCAGATTGTGAGTGTAGGGCAGGGTGAGACGCTTAGGCCTCTAAGACACCTACTGCAAGTACAACACCTGTGATGTTCCACAGTATCTCCCTCTGCTCAAAACACTTCAAATGCCATGAGGGAACTCTGCTGTAGGACGTACTCACGACAGGGATGTGTCTGTGGAGTGATAGAAGCTATGGGACCTGTCTGTGTGGAAATCATGAAGTATTGATACAGGGCCATTGCCGGTAAACAAAGGAAGTTCTCTCTTCAGGGAAACTATTGCAGGCAAATACTATTTGATTACAGTATCTTCTCCACTGAGGAAAGAAGATAGAACAAGGACGTTCTCTAGGAAGTTTGCATACTGTGAGTGAAGTGCAAGTTAATGTGCTTAGCATCCAAACACATTTGGATGGTCCTTACCTGTGGTCATCCACACTCTATTTCTTTGTCGAAAACGCTTTAAACATTTTGAGGGAAGTGTGCTTTAGGAGGGATTCGTGGCTGTGTTGAGTCTGTCAAAGAAGGAAGCTTTTGGAAGTAAGTGTGTGGTAAACTGGAATGGGCGTGCATAGGAGTCTAGTCTCAGACGTCCATCCCCTTGACCATAGGAAGTTCTGTTTCAGGGAAACTCCTTCAGGCGATTTCTCATTTCTGACAGTGTCTCTCCTGTGGAGGAAAGAAGACAGACCTCGTACGGACAGAAGACAGGTTGCATACTGTGAGTGAAGGGCAGGGTGAGACACTTAGGCCTCTAAGACACATACTGCAAGTACTCTCCCTTGATGTTCCACAGTGTCACCCTCTGCTCAAAACAGTTCAAATGCCATGAGGGAACTGTTTTATAGGACGTACACATGACAGGGTTGCGTCTGTTGGATTCTGTGGAATCTCTATGTGTTGAAATCATGAAGTGACGCTACAGGGCCCTAAAAGGTGATTCACAGAAAGTGACTTTTTCAAGGAAACTACCTCAGGTGGCTACTCATTTATAACAGTGTCTCTCCATTGACGAATGAAGATAGAAGAAGGACGGACTCTGGGCACTTTAGCAACTGTGAGTGAAGTGCGGGCTATGGCGCTGAGGCATCCAAAACACATATTGGATGAGCACGACCTGTAGTCATCCACACTGTCTTTCTGTTTCGGAAACGCTTCAAACATTGTGAGGTAAGTGTGCTTTAAGAGGAATTTGTGGCCGTGTTGAGTCTGTCAAAGAAGGAAGCTGTTGGGACTGACTGTGTTGTAAACTGGAATAGGAGCATATAGGAGTCTAGTCTCAGACGTCCATCCCCTTAACCACAGGAAGTTTTGTTTCATAGAAATTAGTTCAGGAGGATTCTCATTTCTCAATATGTCTTTCCAGTGGAGGAAAGAAGATAGAACAAGGACGGACAGAGGGCAGGTTGCATACTATGAGTGAAGGGAAGGGTGAAACACTTTGGCCTCTAAGACACATACTGCAAGTACACCAACTGGTGATGTTCCACAGTGTCTCCCTCTGCTCAAAACACTTCAAATGCCGTGAGGGAACACTGCTGTAGGACGTACTCATGACAGGGATGTGTCTGTGGAAGGTTGGAAGCTGTGGGACCTGTCTGTGTGGAAATCATAAAGTATCGATACAGGGCCATTGGGAGGAACATAGGAAGTTCTCTGTTCAGGGAAACTCTTGCAGGCAAATACTAATTGATGACAGTATCATCTCCGCTGAGGATAGAAGATAGAACAAGGACGTTCTCTTGGCTGTTTGCATACTGTGATTGAAGTGCAAGTTAATGTGCTTAGGCATCCGAAACACATTTGGATGGTCCTTACCTGTGGTCATCCACACTCTATTTCTTTGTCAAAAACGCTTTAAACATTCTGAAGGACCTGTGCTTTTGGTGGGATTCGTGGCCGTATGATTCTATCAAAGAAGGAAGTTGTTGGGACTAAGTGTGTGGTAAACTGGAATGGGCGCCTATAGGAGTCTAGCCTCAGACGTCCATCCCTTGACCATAGGAAGTTCTGATTCAGGGAAACTCCTTCAGGCGATCTCATTTTTGACAGTGTCTTCCCTGTGGAGGAAAGAAGACAGAACAAAGACGGAGAGAGGGCAGGTTGCATACTGTGAGTGAAGGGCAGGGTGAGACACGTAGGCCTCTAAGACACATACTGCAAGTACACCACCTGTGATGTTCCACAGTGTCTCCCTCTGCTCAAAACACTTCAAATGCCATGAGGAAACGCTGCTGTAGGACGTACTCATGACAGGGATGTGTCTGTGGAAGACTGGAAGCTGTGGGACCTGTCTGTGTGGAAATCATGAAGTGTCGATACAGGGCCATTGTCGGTGAACATAGGAAGTTCTCTGTTCAGGGAAACTTTTGCAGGCAAATACTAATTGATGACACTATCTTCTCCCCTGAGGAAAGAAGATAGAACAAGGACGTTCTCTTGGCAGTTTGCATACTGTGAGTGAAGTGCAAGTTAATGTGCTTAGCATCCAAAACACATTTGGATGGTCCTTACCTGTGGTTATCCACACTCTATTTCTTTGTCGAAAACGTTTTAAATATTTTGAGGGAAGTGTGCATTACGAGGGATTCGTGGCCGTGTTGAGTCTGTCCAAGAAGGAAGTTGTTGGGTCTAAGTGTGTAGTAAACTGGAATGGGCGCATATAGGGGTCTAGTCTCAGACGTCCATCTCCTTAACCACAGGAAGTTCTGTTTCATAGAAATTCCTTCAGGAGGATTCTCATTTCTGACAGTGTCAGAAACAGACACTAAGGAAACTGTGCTATAGAACCTACTCACAACAGGGTTGAGTCTGTTGAATGTTCGATTCTGAGGAATATCTCTGTGTTGGAATCATGAAGTGACCTACAAGGCCCTAAAAGGTGATTCTTAGAAACAGATCTGTTCAGGGAAAATTCTTCATTTGGATACTCATTCATAACAGTGCCTTCTTCGTGGATGAATGCAGATAGAACAGGGACGGTACTTTAGGAACTGTGAGTGAAGTGCAGGCTATCCAAAAAACATATTGGATGAGCACGACTTGTGGTCATCCACACTGTCTTTCTGTGTCAAAATGCTTCAAATATTGAGAAGGAACTATGCTTTCAGAGGGATTTGTGGCAGTGTTGAGTCTGTCAAAGAAGGAAGCTGTTGGGACTGACTGTGTGGTAAACTGGAATGGGCGCGTAAAGGAGCCTAGTCTCAGACGTCCATCCCCTTGACCATAGGAAGTTTTGTTTCAGGGAAAATCCTTTCAGCAGATTCTCATTTCTGACGTTGTCTTTCCTGGTGAGGAAAGAAGACAGAACAAGGATGGACAGAGGGCAGGTTGTATACTGTGAGTGAAGGGCAGGGTGCGACACTTAGGCCTCTAAGACACATACTGCAAGTACTCCACCTGTGATGTTCTACAGTGTCTCCCTCTGATCAAAACACTTCAAATGCCGTGAGGGAACTGTGCTATAGAATGTACTCATGACAGTGTTGCGTCTGTTGAATGTTGGATTCAGTGGATTCTCTCTGTGTTGAAATGAAGGGACGCTACAGGGTCCTAAAAGGTGATTCACAGAAAGGGATCTGTTCAGGGAAACTACTTCAGGTGGCTACTCATTCATAATAGTGTCTCTCCATTGAGGAATGAAGATAGAACAAGGAAGGACTCTGGGCACTTTAGAAACAGTGAGTGAAGTGCAGGCTATGGCGCTGAGGCATCCAAAACACATATTGGATGAGCACGACCTGTAGTCGTCCACACTGTCTTTCTGTTACAAAAACGCTTCAAACATTGTGAGGGAAGTGTGCTTTAAGAGGGATTTGTGGCCGTGTTGAGTCTGTCAAAGAAGGAAACTGTTGGGACTGACTGTGTGGTAAACTGGAATAGGCGCGTATAGGAGTCTAGTCTCAGAGGTCCATCCCTTTAACCACAGGAAGTTCTGTTTCATAGAAATTCCTTCAGGAGGAATCTCATTTCTGACAGTGTCTTTCCAGTGGAGGAAAGAAGATAGAACAAGGACGGACAGAGGGCAGGTTGCATACTGTGAGTGTAGGGCAGGATGAGACAATTAGGCCTCTGAGACACATACTGCAAGTACACCACCGGTGACGTTCCACAGTGTCTCGCTCTGCTCAAAACACTTCAAATGCCATGAGGGAACGCTGCTTTAGGACGTACTCATGACAGGAATGTGTCTGTGGAAGGTTGGAAGCTATGGGACCTGTCTGTGTGGAAATCATGAAGTATCGATACAGGGCCATTGCCGGTGAACATAGGAAGTTCTCTTTTCAGGGAAACTCTTGCAGGCAAATACTAATTGATGACAGTATCTTCTCCGCTGAGAAATGAAGATAGCACAAGGACGTACTCTTGGCAGTTTGCATACTGTGAGTGAAGTGCAAGTTAATGTGCTTAGGCATCCAAAACACATTTGGATGGTCCTTACCTGTGGTCTTCCACACTCTATTTCTTTGTCAAAAACGCTTTAAACATTTTGAGGGACGTGTGCTTTGGAGGGATTCGTGGCCGTGTTGATTCTGTCAAAGAAGGAAGTTGTTAGGACTAAGTGTGTGGTAAACTGGAATGGGCGCGTAAAGGAGTCTAGTCTCAGACGTCAATCCCCTTGACCATAGGAAGTTCTGATTCAGGGAAACTTCTTCAGGCGATCTCATGAATGGGCGCATATAGTGGTCTAATCTCAGACGTCCATCTCCTTAACCACAGGAAGTTCTGTTTCATAGAAATACCTTCAGGAGGATTCTCATTTCTGACAGTGTCAGAAACAGACACTGAGGAAACTGTGCTATAGAACCTACCCACGACAGGGTCGAGTCTCTTGAATGTTGGATTCTGTGAAATATCTCTGTGTTGAAATCATGAAGTGACCTACAAGGCCCCAAAAGGTGATGCTTAGAAAGAGATCTGTTCAGGGAAAATTCTTCATTTGGATACTCATTCATAACCGTGTCTTCTTCGTGGATGAATGAAGATAGAACAAGGACGGTACTTTAACAACTGTGAGTGAAGTGCAGGCTATCCAAAAAACATATTGCATGAGCACGACTTGTGGTCATCCACACTGTCTTTCTGTGTCAAAACGCTTCAAACATTGAGAAGGAAGTGTGGTTTCAGAGGGATTTGTGGCAGTGTTCAGTCTGTCAAAGAAGGATGTTGTTGAGACTAAGTGTGTGGTAAACTGGAATGGGCGCGTATAGGATTCTAGTCTCAGACGTCCATCCCCTTGACCATAGGAAGTTCTGATTCAGGGAAACTCCTTCAGGCGGAATCTCATTTCTGACAGTGTCTCTTCCGTGGAGGAAAGAAGACAGAACAAGGATGGACAGAGGGCAGGTTGCATACTGTGAATGAAGGGCAGGGTGAGACACTTAGGCCTCTAAGACACATACTGCAAGTACACAACCTGTGATGTTCCACAGTGTCTCCCTCTGCTCAAAACACTTCAAATGCCATGAGGGAACGCTGCTGTAGGACGTACTCATGACAGGGATGTGTCTGTGGAAGATTGGAAGCTGTGGGACCTGTCTGTGTGGAAATCATGAAGTGTCGATACAGGGCCATTGTCGGTGAACATAGGAAGTTCTCTGTTCAGGGTTACTCTTGCAGGCAAATACTAATTGATGACAGTATCTTCTCCCCTGAGGAAAGAAGATAGAACAAGGATGTTCTCTTGGCAGTTTGCATAATGTGAGTGAAGTGCAAGTTAAGGCACTTGGGCATCCAAAACACATTTGGATGGTCGTTACCTGTGGTCATCCAAGCTCTATTTCTTATTCAAAAACGCTTTAAACATTTTGAGGGAAGTGTGCGTCAGGAGGGATTCTTGGCCGTGTTGAATCCGTCAAAGAAGGAAGTTGTTGGTCAAAGTGTGTGGTAAACTGGAATGGGCGCATATAGGGGTCTAGTCTCAGACGTCCATCTCCTTAACCTCAGGAAGTTCTGTTTCATAGAAATTCCTTCAGGAGGATTCTCATTTCTGACAGTGTCAGAAACAGACACTGAGGAAACTGTGCTATAGAACCTACTCACGACAGGGTTGAGTCTGTTGAATGTTGGTTTCTGTGGAATATCTCTGTGTTGAAATCATGAAGTGACGCTACAAGGCCCTAAAAGGTGATTCATAGAAAGGGATCTGTTCAGGGAAACTTCTTCATTGGATACTCATTCATAACAGTGTCTTCTTCGTGGATGAGTGAAGATAGAACAAGGACAGACTATGGGCACTTTAGAAACTGAGTGAAATGCAGGCTATCCAAAAAACATATTGGATGAGCACGACTTGTGGTCCTCCACACTGTCTTTCTGTGTCAAAACGCTACAAACAATGTGAGGGAAGTGTGCTTTCAGGGGGATTTGTGGCATTGTTGAGTCTGTCAAAGAAGGAAGCTGTTGGGACTGACTGTGTGGTAAACTGGAATGAGTGCGTATAGGAGTCTAGTCTGAGACGTCCATCTCCTTGACCATAGGAAGTTCTGTTTCAGGGAAACTCCTTGAGGTGGATTCTCATTTCTGACGTTGTCTTTCCCGTGGATGAATGAAGACAGAACAAGGACGGACAGAGGGCAGGTTGCATACTGTGATTGAAGGGCAGGGTGAGACACTTAGGCCTCTAAGACACATACTGCAAGTACACCACTTGTGATGGTCCACAGTGTCTCCCTCTGCTCAAAACACTTCAAATGTCTTGAGGGAAATGTGCTATAGGACGTACTCACGACAGGGATGTGTCTGTGGAAGGTTGGAATCTGTGGGACCTGCCTGTGTGGAAATCCTGAAGTGTCGATACAGTGCCATTGCTGCTGAACATAGGAAGTTCTCTCTTCAGGGAAACTCTTGCAGGCAAATACTAATTGATGACAGTATCTTCTCCGCTTAGGAAAGAAGATAGAACAAGGACGTTCTCTTGCCAGTTTGCATACTGTGAGTGAAGTGCAAGTTAAGGCGCTTAGGGAATCCAAAACACATTTGGATGGTCCTTACCTGTGGTCATCCACACTCTATTTCTTTGTTGAAAACGCTTTAAACATTTTGAGGGAAGTGTGCTTTAGGAGGGATTCGTGGCCGTGTTGAGTCTGTCAAAGAAGGAAGCTTTTGGGATTAAGTGTGTGGTAAACTGGAATGGGCGTGTATAGGAGTCTAGTCTCTGACGTCCATCCCCTTGACCATAGGAAGTTCTGTTTCAGGGAATCTCCTTCAGTCGGATTCTCATTTCTGAAAGTGTCCTTCCTGTGGAGGAAAGAAGACAGACCTCGTACGGACAGAAGACAGGTTGCATACTGTGAGTGAAGGGCAGGGTGAGACACTTAGGCCTCTAAGACACATACTGCAAGTACTCTCCCTTGATGTTCCACAGTGTCACCCTCTGCTCAAAACAGTTCAAATGCCATGAGGGAACTGTTTTATAGGACGTACACATGACAGGGTTGTGTCCTTGGAAGGCTGGAAGTTGTGGGACCTTTCTGGGATGAAATCATGAAGTGACGTAACAGGGCCCTAACAGTTGATTCATAGAAAGGGACCTGTTCAGGGAACCTACTTCAGGTGGCTACTCATTCTTAACAGTGTCTTCTCCATTGAGGAATGAAGATAGAGCAAGGACGGACTCTGGGCACTTTAATAACTGTGAGTGAAGTGCAGGCTATGGCGCTTAGGCATCCAAAACACATATTGGATCAGCACGACCTGTAGTCATACACACTGTCTTTCTGTTTCGAAAACGCTTCAAACATTGGGAGGGATATATGCTTTAGGAGGGATTTGTGGCCGTGTTGAGTCTGTCAAAGAAGGAAGCTGTTGGGACTGACTGTGTGGTAAACTGGAATAGGGCTTATAGGAGTCTAGTCTCAGACGTCCATTCCCTTGACCACAGGAAGTTCTGTTTCATAGAAATTCCTTCAGGAGGATTCTCATTTCTGACAGTGTCTTCCAGTGGAGGAAAGAAGATAGAACAAGGACGGAGAGAGGGCAGTTTGCATACTGTGAGTGAAGCGCAGGGTGAGACACCTAGGCCTCTAAGACACATACTGCATGTACGCCACCTGTGATGTTCCACAGTGTCTCCCTCTCCTCAAAACACTTCAATTGCCTTGAGGGAACGCTGCTGTAGGACGTACCCATGACAGGGGTGTGTATGTGGAAGTTGGAAGCTGTGGGACCTGTCTGTGTGGAAATCATGAAGTGTCAATATAGGGCCATTGCCGGTGAACATAGGATGTTCTCTGTTCAGGGAAACTCTTGCAGGCAAATACTAATTGATGACAGTATCTTCTCCCCTGAGGAAAGAAGATAGAACAAGGACGTTCTCTTGGCAGTTTGCATAATGTGAGTGAAGTGCACGTTAAGGCACTTAGGCATCCAAAACACATTTGGATGGTCCTTACCTGTGGTCATCCACACTTTATTTATTTGTCGAAAACGCATTAAACATTTTGAGGGAAGTGTGCATTATGAGGGATTCGTGGCCGTGTTGAGTCTCTCAAAGGAGGAAGCTTTTGGGACTAAGTGTGTGGTAAACTGGAATGGGCGTGTATAGGGGTCTAGTCTCAGATGTCCATCTCCTTAACCACAGGAAGTTCTGAGTCATAGAAATTCCTTCAGGAGGGTTCTCATTTCTGACAGTGTCTTTCCAGTGGAGGAAAGAAGATAGAACAAGGACGGACAGAGGGCAGGTCGCATACTGTGATTGAAGGGCAGGGTGAGACACTTAGGCCTCTAAGACACATACTGCAAATACACAACCTGTGATGTTCCACAGTGTCTCCCTCTGCTCAAAACACTTCAAATGCCATGAGGGAACACTGCTGTAGGACGTACTCATGACAGGGATGTGTCTGTGGAAGGTTGGAAGCTGTGGGACCTGTCTGTGTGGAAATCATGAAGTGTCGATACAGGGCCATGGCCGGTCAACATAGAGAGCTCTCTGTTCAGGGTAACTCTTGCAGGCAAATACTAATTGATGACAGTATCTTCTCCCCTGAGGAAAGAAGATAGAACAAGGATGTTCTCTTGGCAGTTTGCATAATGTGAGTGAAGTGCAAGTTAAGGCACTTAGGCATCCAAACACATTTGGATGGTCCTTACCTGTGGTCATCCACGCTCTATTTCTTTGTCGAAAACGCTTTAAACATTTTGAGGGAAGTGTGCGTTAGGAGGGATTCGTGGCCGTGTTGAATCCGTCAAAGAAGGAAGTTGTTGGTCAAAGTGTGTGGTAAACTGGAATGGGCGCATGTAGGGGTCTAGTCTCAGACGTCCATCTCCTTAACCTCAGGAAGTTCTGTTTCATAGAAATTCCTTCAGGAGGATTCTCATTTCTGACAGTGTCAGAAACAGACACTGAGGAAACTGTGCTATAGAACCTACTCACGACAGGGTTGAGTCTGTTGAATGTTGGTTTCTGTGGAATATCTCTGTGTTGAAATCATGAAGTGACGCTACAAGGCCCTAAAAGGTGATTCATAGAAAGGGATCTGTTCAGGGAAACTTCTTCATTGGATACTCATTCATAACAGTGTCTTCTTCGTGGATGAGTGAAGATAGAACAAGGACAGACTATGGGCACTTTAGAAACTGAGTGAAATGCAGGCTATCCAAAAAACATATTGGATGAGCACGACTTGTGGTCCTCCACACTGTCTTTCTGTGTCAAAACGCTACAAACAATGTGAGGGAAGTGTGCTTTCAGGGGGATTTGTGGCATTGTTGAGTCTGTCAAAGAAGGAAGCTGTTGGGACTGACTGTGTGGTAAACTGGAATGAGTGCGTATAGGAGTCTAGTCTGAGACGTCCATCTCCTTGACCATAGGAAGTTCTGTTTCAGGGAAACTCCTTGAGGTGGATTCTCATTTCTGACGTTGTCTTTCCCGTGGATGAATGAAGACAGAACAAGGACGGACAGAGGGCAGGTTGCATACTGTGATTGAAGGGCAGGGTGAGACACTTAGGCCTCTAAGACACATACTGCAAGTACACCACTTGTGATGGTCCACAGTGTCTCCCTCTGCTCAAAACACTTCAAATGTCTTGAGGGAAATGTGCTATAGGACGTACTCACGACAGGGATGTGTCTGTGGAAGGTTGGAATCTGTGGGACCTGCCTGTGTGGAAATCCTGAAGTGTCGATACAGTGCCATTGCTGCTGAACATAGGAAGTTCTCTCTTCAGGGAAACTCTTGCAGGCAAATACTAATTGATGACAGTATCTTCTCCGCTTAGGAAAGAAGATAGAACAAGGACGTTCTCTTGCCAGTTTGCATACTGTGAGTGAAGTGCAAGTTAAGGCGCTTAGGGAATCCAAAACACATTTGGATGGTCCTTACCTGTGGTCATCCACACTCTACTCCTTTGTTGGAAACGCTTTAATCATTTTGAGGGAAGTGTGCTTTAGGAGGGATTCGTGGCCGTGTTGAGTCTGTCAAAGAAGGAAGTTGTTGCGAATAAGTGTGTGGTAAACTGGAATGGGCGTGTATAGGAGTCTAGTCTCTGACGTCCATCCCCTTGACCATAGGAAGTTCTGTTTCAGGGAATCTCCTTCAGTCGGATTCTCATTTCTGAAAGTGTCCTTCCTGTGGAGGAAAGAAGACAGACCTCGTACGGACAGAAGACAGGTTGCATACTGTGAGTGAAGGGCAGGGTGAGACACTTAGGCCTCTAAGACACATACTGCAAGTACTCTCCCTTGATGTTCCACAGTGTCACCCTCTGCTCAAAACAGTTCAAATGCCATGAGGGAACTGTTTTATAGGACGTACACATGACAGGGTTGTGTCCTTGGAAGGCTGGAAGTTGTGGGACCTTTCTGGGATGAAATCATGAAGTGACGTAACAGGGCCCTAACAGTTGATTCATAGAAAGGGACCTGTTCAGGGAACCTACTTCAGGTGGCTACTCATTCTTAACAGTGTCTTCTCCATTGAGGAATGAAGATAGAGCAAGGACGGACTCTGGGCACTTTAATAACTGTGAGTGAAGTGCAGGCTATGGCGCTTAGGCATCCAAAACACATATTGGATCAGCACGACCTGTAGTCATACACACTGTCTTTCTGTTTCGAAAACGCTTCAAACATTGGGAGGGATATATGCTTTAGGAGGGATTTGTGGCCGTGTTGAGTCTGTCAAAGAAGGAAGCTGTTGGGACTGACTGTGTGGTAAACTGGAATAGGGCTTATAGGAGTCTAGTCTCAGACGTCCATTCCCTTGACCACAGGAAGTTCTGTTTCATAGAAATTCCTTCAGGAGGATTCTCATTTCTGACAGTGTCTTCCAGTGGAGGAAAGAAGATAGAACAAGGACGGAGAGAGGGCAGTTTGCATACTGTGAGTGAAGCGCAGGGTGAGACACCTAGGCCTCTAAGACACATACTGCATGTACGCCACCTGTGATGTTCCACAGTGTCTCCCTCTCCTCAAAACACTTCAATTGCCTTGAGGGAACGCTGCTGTAGGACGTACCCATGACAGGGGTGTGTATGTGGAAGTTGGAAGCTGTGGGACCTGTCTGTGTGGAAATCATGAAGTGTCAATATAGGGCCATTGCCGGTGAACATAGGATGTTCTCTGTTCAGGGAAACTCTTGCAGGCAAATACTAATTGATGACAGTATCTTCTCCCCTGAGGAAAGAAGATAGAACAAGGACGTTCTCTTGGCAGTTTGCATAATGTGAGTGAAGTGCACGTTAAGGCACTTAGGCATCCAAAACACATTTGGATGGTCCTTACCTGTGGTCATCCACACTTTATTTATTTGTCGAAAACGCATTAAACATTTTGAGGGAAGTGTGCATTATGAGGGATTCGTGGCCGTGTTGAGTCTCTCAAAGGAGGAAGCTTTTGGGACTAAGTGTGTGGTAAACTGGAATGGGCGTGTATAGGGGTCTAGTCTCAGATGTCCATCTCCTTAACCACAGGAAGTTCTGAGTCATAGAAATTCCTTCAGGAGGGTTCTCATTTCTGACAGTGTCTTTCCAGTGGAGGAAAGAAGATAGAACAAGGACGGACAGAGGGCAGGTCGCATACTGTGATTGAAGGGCAGGGTGAGACACTTAGGCCTCTAAGACACATACTGCAAATACACAACCTGTGATGTTCCACAGTGTCTCCCTCTGCTCAAAACACTTCAAATGCCATGAGGGAACGCTGCTGTAGGACGTACTCATGACAGGGATGTGTCTGTGGAAGGTTGGAAGCTGTGGGACCTGTCTGTGTGGAAATCATGAAGTGTCGATACAGGGCCATGGACGGTCAACATAGAGAGCTCTCTGTTCAGGGTAACTCTTGCAGGCAAATACCAATTAATGACAGTATCTTCTCCGCTGAGGAAAGAAGATAGAACAAGGATGTTCTCTTGGCAGTTTGCATAATGTGAGTGAAGTGCAAGTTAAGGCACTTGGGCATCCAAAACACATTTGGATGGTCGTTACCTGTGGTCATCCAAGCTCTATTTCTTATTCAAAAACGCTTTAAACATTTTGAGGGAAGTGTGCGTCAGGAGGGATTCTTGGCCGTGTTGAATCCGTCAAAGAAGGAAGTTGTTGGTCAAAGTGTGTGGTAAACTGGAATGGGCGCATATAGGGGTCTAGTCTCAGACGTCCATCTCCTTAACCTCAGGAAGTTCTGTTTCATAGAAATTCCTTCAGGAGGATTCTCATTTCTGACAGTGTCAGAAACAGACACTGAGGAAACTGTGCTATAGAACCTACTCACGACAGGGTTGAGTCTGTTGAATGTTGGTTTCTGTGGAATATCTCTGTGTTGAAATCATGAAGTGACGCTACAAGGCCCTAAAAGGTGATTCATAGAAAGGGATCTGTTCAGGGAAACTTCTTCATTGGATACTCATTCATAACAGTGTCTTCTTCGTGGATGAGTGAAGATAGAACAAGGACAGACTATGGGCACTTTAGAAACTGAGTGAAATGCAGGCTATCCAAAAAACATATTGGATGAGCACGACTTGTGGTCCTCCACACTGTCTTTCTGTGTCAAAACGCTACAAACAATGTGAGGGAAGTGTGCTTTCAGGGGGATTTGTGGCATTGTTGAGTCTGTCAAAGAAGGAAGCTGTTGGGACTGACTGTGTGGTAAACTGGAATGAGTGCGTATAGGAGTCTAGTCTGAGACGTCCATCTCCTTGACCATAGGAAGTTCTGTTTCAGGGAAACTCCTTGAGGTGGATTCTCATTTCTGACGTTGTCTTTCCCGTGGATGAATGAAGACAGAACAAGGACGGACAGAGGGCAGGTTGCATACTGTGATTGAAGGGCAGGGTGAGACACTTAGGCCTCTAAGACACATACTGCAAGTACACCACTTGTGATGGTCCACAGTGTCTCCCTCTGCTCAAAACACTTCAAATGTCTTGAGGGAAATGTGCTATAGGACGTACTCACGACAGGGATGTGTCTGTGGAAGGTTGGAATCTGTGGGACCTGCCTGTGTGGAAATCCTGAAGTGTCGATACAGTGCCATTGCTGCTGAACATAGGAAGTTCTCTCTTCAGGGAAACTCTTGCAGGCAAATACTAATTGATGACAGTATCTTCTCCGCTTAGGAAAGAAGATAGAACAAGGACGTTCTCTTGCCAGTTTGCATACTGTGAGTGAAGTGCAAGTTAAGGCGCTTAGGGAATCCAAAACACATTTGGATGGTCCTTACCTGTGGTCATCCACACTCTATTTCTTTGTTGAAAACGCTTTAAACATTTTGAGGGAAGTGTGCTTTAGGAGGGATTCGTGGCCGTGTTGAGTCTGTCAAAGAAGGAAGCTTTTGGGATTAAGTGTGTGGTAAACTGGAATGGGCGTGTATAGGAGTCTAGTCTCTGACGTCCATCCCCTTGACCATAGGAAGTTCTGTTTCAGGGAATCTCCTTCAGTCGGATTCTCATTTCTGAAAGTGTCCTTCCTGTGGAGGAAAGAAGACAGACCTCGTACGGACAGAAGACAGGTTGCATACTGTGAGTGAAGGGCAGGGTGAGACACTTAGGCCTCTAAGACACATACTGCAAGTACTCTCCCTTGATGTTCCACAGTGTCACCCTCTGCTCAAAACAGTTCAAATGCCATGAGGGAACTGTTTTATAGGACGTACACATGACAGGGTTGTGTCCTTGGAAGGCTGGAAGTTGTGGGACCTTTCTGGGATGAAATCATGAAGTGACGTAACAGGGCCCTAACAGTTGATTCATAGAAAGGGACCTGTTCAGGGAACCTACTTCAGGTGGCTACTCATTCTTAACAGTGTCTTCTCCATTGAGGAATGAAGATAGAGCAAGGACGGACTCTGGGCACTTTAATAACTGTGAGTGAAGTGCAGGCTATGGCGCTTAGGCATCCAAAACACATATTGGATCAGCACGACCTGTAGTCATACACACTGTCTTTCTGTTTCGAAAACGCTTCAAACATTGGGAGGGATATATGCTTTAGGAGGGATTTGTGGCCGTGTTGAGTCTGTCAAAGAAGGAAGCTGTTGGGACTGACTGTGTGGTAAACTGGAATAGGGCTTATAGGAGTCTAGTCTCAGACGTCCATTCCCTTGACCACAGGAAGTTCTGTTTCATAGAAATTCCTTCAGGAGGATTCTCATTTCTGACAGTGTCTTCCAGTGGAGGAAAGAAGATAGAACAAGGACGGAGAGAGGGCAGTTTGCATACTGTGAGTGAAGCGCAGGGTGAGACACCTAGGCCTCTAAGACACATACTGCATGTACGCCACCTGTGATGTTCCACAGTGTCTCCCTCTCCTCAAAACACTTCAATTGCCTTGAGGGAACGCTGCTGTAGGACGTACCCATGACAGGGGTGTGTATGTGGAAGTTGGAAGCTGTGGGACCTGTCTGTGTGGAAATCATGAAGTGTCAATATAGGGCCATTGCCGGTGAACATAGGATGTTCTCTGTTCAGGGAAACTCTTGCAGGCAAATACTAATTGATGACAGTATCTTCTCCCCTGAGGAAAGAAGATAGAACAAGGACGTTCTCTTGGCAGTTTGCATAATGTGAGTGAAGTGCACGTTAAGGCACTTAGGCATCCAAAACACATTTGGATGGTCCTTACCTGTGGTCATCCACACTTTATTTATTTGTCGAAAACGCATTAAACATTTTGAGGGAAGTGTGCATTATGAGGGATTCGTGGCCGTGTTGAGTCTCTCAAAGGAGGAAGCTTTTGGGACTAAGTGTGTGGTAAACTGGAATGGGCGTGTATAGGGGTCTAGTCTCAGATGTCCATCTCCTTAACCACAGGAAGTTCTGAGTCATAGAAATTCCTTCAGGAGGGTTCTCATTTCTGACAGTGTCTTTCCAGTGGAGGAAAGAAGATAGAACAAGGACGGACAGAGGGCAGGTCGCATACTGTGATTGAAGGGCAGGGTGAGACACTTAGGCCTCTAAGACACATACTGCAAATACACAACCTGTGATGTTCCACAGTGTCTCCCTCTACTAAAAACACTTCAAATGCCGTGAGGGAACACTGCTGTAGGACGTACTCATGACAGGGATGTGTCTGTGGAAGGTTGGAAGCTGTGGGACCTGTCTGTGTGGAAATCATGAAGTGTCGATACAGGGCCATGGCCGGTCAACATAGAGAGCTCTCTGTTCAGGGTAACTCTTGCAGGCAAATACCAATTAATGACAGTATCTTCTCAGCTGAGGAAAGAAGATAGAACAAGGACGTTCTCTTGGCAGTTTGCATACTTTGAGTGAAGTGCAAGTTAAGGCACTTAGGCATCCAAAACACATTTGGATGGTCGTTACCTGTGGTCATCCAAGCTCTATTTCTTATTCAAAAACGCTTTAAACATTTTGAGGGAAGTGTGCGTCAGGAGGGATTCTTGGCCGTGTTGAATCCGTCAAAGAAGGAAGTTGTTGGTCAAAGTGTGTGGTAAACTGGAATGGGCGCATATAGGGGTCTAGTCTCAGACGTCCATCTCCTTAACCTCAGGAAGTTCTGTTTCATAGAAATTCCTTCAGGAGGATTCTCATTTCTGACAGTGTCAGAAACAGACACTGAGGAAACTGTGCTATAGAACCTACTCACGACAGGGTTGAGTCTGTTGAATGTTGGTTTCTGTGGAATATCTCTGTGTTGAAATCATGAAGTGACGCTACAAGGCCCTAAAAGGTGATTCATAGAAAGGGATCTGTTCAGGGAAACTTCTTCATTGGATACTCATTCATAACAGTGTCTTCTTCGTGGATGAGTGAAGATAGAACAAGGACAGACTATGGGCACTTTAGAAACTGAGTGAAATGCAGGCTATCCAAAAAACATATTGGATGAGCACGACTTGTGGTCCTCCACACTGTCTTTCTGTGTCAAAACGCTACAAACAATGTGAGGGAAGTGTGCTTTCAGGGGGATTTGTGGCATTGTTGAGTCTGTCAAAGAAGGAAGCTGTTGGGACTGACTGTGTGGTAAACTGGAATGAGTGCGTATAGGAGTCTAGTCTGAGACGTCCATCTCCTTGACCATAGGAAGTTCTGTTTCAGGGAAACTCCTTGAGGTGGATTCTCATTTCTGACGTTGTCTTTCCCGTGGATGAATGAAGACAGAACAAGGACGGACAGAGGGCAGGTTGCATACTGTGATTGAAGGGCAGGGTGAGACACTTAGGCCTCTAAGACACATACTGCAAGTACACCACTTGTGATGGTCCACAGTGTCTCCCTCTGCTCAAAACACTTCAAATGTCTTGAGGGAAATGTGCTATAGGACGTACTCACGACAGGGATGTGTCTGTGGAAGGTTGGAATCTGTGGGACCTGCCTGTGTGGAAATCCTGAAGTGTCGATACAGTGCCATTGCTGCTGAACATAGGAAGTTCTCTCTTCAGGGAAACTCTTGCAGGCAAATACTAATTGATGACAGTATCTTCTCCGCTTAGGAAAGAAGATAGAACAAGGACGTTCTCTTGCCAGTTTGCATACTGTGAGTGAAGTGCAAGTTAAGGCGCTTAGGGAATCCAAAACACATTTGGATGGTCCTTACCTGTGGTCATCCACACTCTATTTCTTTGTTGAAAACGCTTTAAACATTTTGAGGGAAGTGTGCTTTAGGAGGGATTCGTGGCCGTGTTGAGTCTGTCAAAGAAGGAAGCTTTTGGGATTAAGTGTGTGGTAAACTGGAATGGGCGTGTATAGGAGTCTAGTCTCTGACGTCCATCCCCTTGACCATAGGAAGTTCTGTTTCAGGGAATCTCCTTCAGTCGGATTCTCATTTCTGAAAGTGTCCTTCCTGTGGAGGAAAGAAGACAGACCTCGTACGGACAGAAGACAGGTTGCATACTGTGAGTGAAGGGCAGGGTGAGACACTTAGGCCTCTAAGACACATACTGCAAGTACTCTCCCTTGATGTTCCACAGTGTCACCCTCTGCTCAAAACAGTTCAAATGCCATGAGGGAACTGTTTTATAGGACGTACACATGACAGGGTTGTGTCCTTGGAAGGCTGGAAGTTGTGGGACCTTTCTGGGATGAAATCATGAAGTGACGTAACAGGGCCCTAACAGTTGATTCATAGAAAGGGACCTGTTCAGGGAACCTACTTCAGGTGGCTACTCATTCTTAACAGTGTCTTCTCCATTGAGGAATGAAGATAGAGCAAGGACGGACTCTGGGCACTTTAATAACTGTGAGTGAAGTGCAGGCTATGGCGCTTAGGCATCCAAAACACATATTGGATCAGCACGACCTGTAGTCATACACACTGTCTTTCTGTTTCGAAAACGCTTCAAACATTGGGAGGGATATATGCTTTAGGAGGGATTTGTGGCCGTGTTGAGTCTGTCAAAGAAGGAAGCTGTTGGGACTGACTGTGTGGTAAACTGGAATAGGGCTTATAGGAGTCTAGTCTCAGACGTCCATTCCCTTGACCACAGGAAGTTCTGTTTCATAGAAATTCCTTCAGGAGGATTCTCATTTCTGACAGTGTCTTCCAGTGGAGGAAAGAAGATAGAACAAGGACGGAGAGAGGGCAGTTTGCATACTGTGAGTGAAGCGCAGGGTGAGACACCTAGGCCTCTAAGACACATACTGCATGTACGCCACCTGTGATGTTCCACAGTGTCTCCCTCTCCTCAAAACACTTCAATTGCCTTGAGGGAACGCTGCTGTAGGACGTACCCATGACAGGGGTGTGTATGTGGAAGTTGGAAGCTGTGGGACCTGTCTGTGTGGAAATCATGAAGTGTCAATATAGGGCCATTGCCGGTGAACATAGGATGTTCTCTGTTCAGGGAAACTCTTGCAGGCAAATACTAATTGATGACAGTATCTTCTCCCCTGAGGAAAGAAGATAGAACAAGGACGTTCTCTTGGCAGTTTGCATAATGTGAGTGAAGTGCACGTTAAGGCACTTAGGCATCCAAAACACATTTGGATGGTCCTTACCTGTGGTCATCCACACTTTATTTATTTGTCGAAAACGCATTAAACATTTTGAGGGAAGTGTGCATTATGAGGGATTCGTGGCCGTGTTGAGTCTCTCAAAGGAGGAAGCTTTTGGGACTAAGTGTGTGGTAAACTGGAATGGGCGTGTATAGGGGTCTAGTCTCAGATGTCCATCTCCTTAACCACAGGAAGTTCTGAGTCATAGAAATTCCTTCAGGAGGGTTCTCATTTCTGACAGTGTCTTTCCAGTGGAGGAAAGAAGATAGAACAAGGACGGACAGAGGGCAGGTCGCATACTGTGATTGAAGGGCAGGGTGAGACACTTAGGCCTCTAAGACACATACTGCAAATACACAACCTGTGATGTTCCACAGTGTCTCCCTCTGCTCAAAACACTTCAAATGCCATGAGGGAACGCTGCTGTAGGACGTACTCATGACAGGGATGTGTCTGTGGAAGATTGGAAGCTGTGGGACCTGTCTGTGTGGAAATCATGAAGTGTCGATACAGGGCCATTGTCGGTGAACATAGGAAGTTCTCTGTTCAGGGTAACTCTTGCAGGCAAATACTAATTGATGACAGTATCTTCTCCCCTGAGGAAAGAAGATAGAACAAGGACGCTCTCTTGGCAGTTTGCATAATGTGAGTGAAGTGCAAGTTAAGGCACTTAGGCATCCAAACACATTTGGATGGTCCTTACCTGTGGTCATCCAAGCTCTATTTCTTATTCAAAAACGCTTTAAACATTTTGAGGGAAGTGTGCGTCAGGAGGGATTCTTGGCCGTGTTGAATCCGTCAAAGAAGGAAGTTGTTGGTCAAAGTGTGTGGTAAACTGGAATGGGCGCATATAGGGGTCTAGTCTCAGACGTCCATCTCCTTAACCTCAGGAAGTTCTGTTTCATAGAAATTCCTTCAGGAGGATTCTCATTTCTGACAGTGTCAGAAACAGACACTGAGGAAACTGTGCTATAGAACCTACTCACGACAGGGTTGAGTCTGTTGAATGTTGGTTTCTGTGGAATATCTCTGTGTTGAAATCATGAAGTGACGCTACAAGGCCCTAAAAGGTGATTCATAGAAAGGGATCTGTTCAGGGAAACTTCTTCATTGGATACTCATTCATAACAGTGTCTTCTTCGTGGATGAGTGAAGATAGAACAAGGACAGACTATGGGCACTTTAGAAACTGAGTGAAATGCAGGCTATCCAAAAAACATATTGGATGAGCACGACTTGTGGTCCTCCACACTGTCTTTCTGTGTCAAAACGCTACAAACAATGTGAGGGAAGTGTGCTTTCAGGGGGATTTGTGGCATTGTTGAGTCTGTCAAAGAAGGAAGCTGTTGGGACTGACTGTGTGGTAAACTGGAATGAGTGCGTATAGGAGTCTAGTCTGAGACGTCCATCTCCTTGACCATAGGAAGTTCTGTTTCAGGGAAACTCCTTGAGGTGGATTCTCATT